>NC_079402.1:1987906-2125406 GCF_029220125.1 Pseudoliparis swirei | reverse complement strand
AGAGTCGTTGAAAGGAATTCAGCCAATCCGGAGCCACTTCTACACGCGTTGCTTCTTGGGATAGATCGGTGGCCTCAAGAATTACACAATCTATATCAGGGGTGCTCAATACGTCGATCGCGGCGACCTGCCAGTCGATCGCGGCGTAGTATTGGTAGATCGCATGACATTAAAAAAAATTGGCCCGCCCCCCCGTCACTTTCTCTATAGCGCCACATTACAGCAGAAGCACGTCATTTCTGTCTCTACGTGTTGCGTTAACAGTCCTCTGCCCGCCGTCTATGCGCGCTGGAGCTCCCGACACCGGTTTGCGCGCATCGGGACGGACGGAGCAAAGAAAAAGTCACTAGCACCCCCGAACATGTCGGCCGAACATTGCATCAATGAAAGACATCTCCAGCGCTGGCTTATGCGCGATGTAGCTATCGAGCTCACGCTTTTGTGTGAAGCAGATGAGGTCTAATGACACTATATCAGGGCTCTCAAGTCTCACGCATTTCGGTCTTATCTCACGCACTCCCGCCACACATCTAATTCCTCACGCTGAAAAAACCTCTCGGCTATTTAATGCTTGAATGCAGGGGTGCTCAATACGCCGATCGATTGTTGAATAGAAATAGTCACTAGCACCCCCCCCCCCCGACAACTCTTTTCGGCTCGATGCCGGCGCGCGCAACAGTCAGCTGTATCGGGTGCTGATGGAAATCTCACGCTTGCCTGTCTTCAAAACTTGAGAGCCCTGCTATATCATCGGACATAAGTTCGTGCTCTTTACAACAAATGCACTCTATGTCTGTTTTCTGTGGCACACATTTCCCACAACTGCACCAAACGTCCGCCGACTTGCGTGCACGGGCCGCACGGTGAAGCATCTGGACCGGCGGTCCTTCGGCATCAACTTCATCAGAATCATCGCTATCATCGCTGTCACAATTCACTAAATGGGGATAGTCTGCTTTTAAAGGTTCAAACAAGTATCCAGTTGCTGAATCAGACAATCTTTCATCGTCCATATTATCAATCTCTCAGCATTTGTTTGCGAGCGCTCGACGTTGTTTATATTGGTATCTGAACACATCCGCTGTGGCTGGCTGTCGATCTATCAACGATCTGACGTCACACCACCCGCGACATATTCAAGCACCAGTGCAATGTCGCATGTCGGAGTTGAGGACTTTGAACAGCCTAAACTACGTATTGTTATTGAATACTGGACCGTCAGTGCATGAATAACCTTTAGAAACACATTATCTTTTGATCTGGCTACATATTGTTTTGCACTACAGGTACCCTTTAAGATGCACGCCGCCGCCGTACCTCCTGCAGCCGCTCCCGCCGCTCGGCCAGCGCGGCCTGCAGGCCTCTGCTCTCGGCCAGCGCCGTGGCCAGCGCCGCCTCTTTGCAGTGGAACTGCGCCTCCAGGTCCTTCAGCCGGGCCTGCCCCCCCGCCGCCTCAGAGTCCTTCTTGTTGTAGCTGGAAGGACGACAAGGCAGGTTAAGAGCCGAGGCGGTGACCGCGACACGGCAGCCTCCACTAAACACTTTGTTTACATGGTTTCCTTTCCTTAGGCACACCTGGATACACCTGATGCAGTCTGACCAATGAGAGCGATGCAATGAGTCTGGACTTGGAGTTGTTCTTAAGATCACTGTCTACACGCCTTCCTTCAAGAGTCCAGCGCCCTCTGGTGGTCACAAGGAGTAAACCGCTTCTCGGTTCACATGTTTGCACTGGAGAAATATCTTTTATAATATTGCATTGTCATCAGCGTCAGAAACACAAGAGGGCAGAGGGCAAAACTGCCCCCAGAAATATAATGTTGCCCCTGATACCACGAGGAGAGGAGAAACATGCCCCCATGACTTATATAATAATTCTGATAATTTAAAAGCATTTTGTTTTTGTTCTTTGTGTGTTCTGTGTTGCCTGTTCTAGATAATCACAATAAATCTATAAATATGTTTAATTATAAAAAACTAAGAAATAAGTTATAATTGTTAAAAGTTGTTTAGAAAAATGTAATAACAATAAATAACCAAAAAGAAAAAGGAATAAAATTGAATGATTGATATCGGTTTGTTTTTCAAAAGATCTAAGAAAACACTTTGAATCTGTAGACTACTGCCTAATAGTATTATTATTGTCAAATAGTCTTATTATTGTCTAGTTTTATTATTGTCTAATAGTTTTATTATTGTCTAATAGTCTTATTATTGTCTAATAGTTTTATTGTCTAATCGTCTTATTATTATTATTGTTTAATAGTTTTATTATTGTCTAATAGTCTTATTATTGTCTAAGTCTTATTATTATTATTGTCTAGTTATTATTGTCTAATAGTCTTATTATTATTATTGTCTAATAGTCTTATTATTGTCTAAAAGTCTCATTATTACCATTTTTATGACAATAGCTCACATCCTGTCAGCCTAAATAAGTATATTTATTATTTTTGTACAAAGGTTAAATGTTATTTCACAAGTTTCAAAAAGTTTCCCAATGTATTTTTAAATGCTCCTGGATGAAGTCAGTGACTGCCCCCTAAAAGATATGGACATTTCCCACCTTGATTATCATAATTATCTGTTGTGATTTTTGTATTAATGCACACAGACACACGACACTCAAACCTTCTGAACACACGCGTCTGACTCGCCGCCTGTAGTCCAGGGTGCAGCGCGTGTGATGGGGGTTTGAGCGCCGCTGGGACAGAGGACAGTTATTTGCTCCTTTATGCTCGAGGGCAACGAAGGGCGGGCGGGAAGTGGACAGACTAGGCGTGGAATGCAGAGCGACACGCTTTCTTTTCATGTTTTAAAGTCAAACAGCCGCAGGGGAGGAGAAACCAGAGTCCAGTCTCTCACACTCTCACAACCAATACCACAGGTACGTCGAGAGGACGCCGCGTTAGCATCATCACATCGAGCAGCCGGTTAACGGGAGGCCCGACTGGGAGGATTAACGGGGTGGATTAACGGGACACACTGAAGCTCGACTGCTGGCTCCAAATGATGAGAACCATTCGGTGATGTGTCACAGCAGCGCGGCGTCATTGGGATCTTTTATTCATCCAAATTGTAATTCATCATTGTTGGGATCATCGAATATTGTTGTTGTTGTGTATTTTATTCAGTCAATCATTGCAATATGATTTTATATATATATATACAGGACTGTCTCAGAAAATTATAATATTGTGATAAAGTTCTTTATTTTCTGTAATGCAATTAAAAAAACAAAAATGTCATGCATTCTGGATTCATTACAAATCAACTGAAATATTGCAAGCCTTTTATTCTTTTAATATTGCTGATTATGGCTTACAGCTTAAGAAAACTCAAATATCCTATCTCTAAATATTAGAATATCATGAAAAAGTATACTAGTAGGGAATTAAACAAATCACTTGAATCGTCTAATTAACTCGAAACACCTGGAAACACATTTTCAAATGTTTGATTTTGTTTTGCTGTTATAAATCTTTTTTTTTACTTGGTCTGAGGAAATATTCAAATTGTATGAGATAGGATTTTAGAGTTTTCTTAAGCTGTAAGCCATAATCAGCAATATTAAAAGAATAAAAGGCTTGCAATATTTCAGTTGATTTGTAATGAATCCAGAATGCATGACATTTTTGTTTTTTTAATTGCATTACAGAAAATAAATAACTTTATCACAATATTCTAATTTTCTGAGACAGTCCTGTATACACACACAAAACCTATCCTAAATTATTATAATCAAATAAATCAGAAAATTAATAGAAAATAAACAATTATATATATACACACACACATATATATTATCTACATATATAGACACAAAACCTATCCTAAATTATTATAATCAAATAAATCAGAAAATCAATATAAAATAAAGAAAATAAAAAATAAAATATATCCACATACATAAGTTTCTATCACACTTATAACCCTCAAAGAATGTTTTATAAATAATCCTTTTGAAAACCAAAAATGAGTTGACCATTCTTATTTCCATTTTTAATATTTTATCTTCTTTTTGACAATTAAATACATTAATTAATTAATGTGCTACTTTGGCTCCCATGCAAAGTCACCACCCTGTCCTCCCAGCGCAGCGTTAACGTCGGAGAGTTAATCCAGTCACGCGGTCACGACACGCCCGTTAGAAATCAAGACCAAGTGGACTAATGGGTCACGCCAACTGGCCAGGGGGACTCAAGCAGCCGGTTCCCTGCCACCTGTCTGAGGGCGCACCTGACTGCTGGGGCCGAACAGCCCTTGTGTGATGCTGGGACTCACGCTGCAGTTGAACACAGCTGTCGCTGCCAATATAAAGCTTCTCAATACTAACGCGTTATAACATTAACTCATGGCTCTGTGTTTCTGGGAGTCCAGGAGGAAAGCCTGCACATCAACAGCTGTGTGCATATGTTGCAGCTGTCAAATATGTGGGAATAAAACAATTAAACACTGTTCATTAATAGACACTGTTCCTGCGAATGACGATAAAAACCCAGCATTAAAAATAAATAAATGTGAATGTCAAAGCTATGTTGGCCACAAGTATTCCACACATTATTGAGGGTATGTTTTCCCCTCATAAAATACCCAAAGCGCTCATATCCTGTGTTTGTTTCTGCTGTGCCTAACAGAGACCACCATCTGGAGACCCTGAAGGCATCACCAATGCCATTAGAGGGGACAATACTGAATCTGTAACTTCGTTTAAATCACTTCTAAAACCCATTTTTAGAGAACTGCTTTTTGTCAGGCCGAGATTCCGATCAGGACTCAAATGCTGAGGCGTCAGTGAGCAGTTTACTAATCACAACAAAAACTCTCCTAAGAGGTGGGTAATAACTTTCCAAAAAGGTTCGGTGGCTATGAATGTGGCCTTGGTGAACGACCATGAGACGAAACACTTTGGCACAGGACAGAGGGAAGACGCAGACTATAAGCACATGAGGGTAATGGGGAACAGGTGGAAACAATCAGGGATCAGGGGAGACAATCAGACCGGTGACACATGAGGAAGGGCAAGTGACCTGAAACGAGAGGAGAGTTAGCCTTCAAAATAAAACAGGAAGTTACGAGACAAAAACCCCAAGACAAGACAAGCCACGGTGTGACACTTTTCAGTGACGTCATCCTTTTATGCAGTTCTTTGGTCACCCTAATTTAGTTTGTCTGTTCTTCTTATTTTGTATTTTTCTCTTCTCTGTTCATTGCCTGTAGGGCATGGTCTATGCTGCCTCTTCTGAAACTGAACTGGGATTGACGTCATGTTTTGCTTCTCTGTGGAGAACTTTGTAAACCCTGTTTGTAAAAAGGTGCTATATAAATAGTTATCATATTATCATGTCACCTTCAATGAACTTGTACGTTATCTGCCAATCTAACGGGTACATATTCCGTCAATAAACAGGTGTGTTTTACAGGTTAGTAACGTTGAACCCATTTTCTCTTGTTACTTAACGTGTTAAAAGTTACATTTTTAAATGCACTTTTAAATTATCTTTCAGCAACGGACGGTGGTGGCCGGGTGGGGTCATTTTTAATTGTTTATTATTAACAGTATTTGTATTAATGTATAGCGAATGTTACTTATTATAATCACATCTTAATAATGACTTACGGGACCGTAAAACACAAACGCATTTGTTTTATTTGTGTACGTTTAGAGTCTCGCGCGCACCAGGACCGTCCAACTGAACGCTCGCGCACAAACGGCTCGTCACGTGCGCTCGTTCATGTTGATCCGGTCAGCGGCGTGAAGCCGTTAGCCTCCAGCTCGTCATCCAGAGTCTGGGCCGCATTAGCGCTACATCGTTACAGGTCAACGGGGCCTTACTTCTGCTGGAGCTGCTGGTGCTCGCTCTGGATCTTCCCCAGCTCGATCTGCAGCCAGGCCCGCTCCTTGGAGGACTCGTCCAGGCTCCTCCGGGCGTCCGCTAGCTCCGTCTCGTAGAGGGCTTTCAGGCCGGTCACCTCGCGGCTCCTCACGTCCTCCTTCTCGTTGATTTGCAGGTGGAGGACGTCGTTCTCCGACTCCAAGCTGCGGACCTTGTTGATGTAAACCGCCAGGCGATCGTTGAGGTCCCGGAGCTGCTGCTTCTCCTGCAGCCGGGTGATCCTGTTTGAGCTCATCGGAGTGCCGCACGTGCTCCTCTGACCGGTCGGAGTAGCGGTCGCCATAATTAAGAACTAAAATAAACCCGTTTTAAAAGACTGCGACCGAACTAAAGCGAGATAAAGCGCGGGGGGGGGGCGGTCAACGACTTCGGTTGAGGCGCTTAACGAGGACCTGAAGCGCCGTCCTGGTCTTTTCTTATCGGAGGGGAAGAAGCGGTTGGCTTCCTAATATGGCGGATCATGAGATATTGTACGTTGTTTTCCAACTGACCAATGGCGATGCCTTCTTGTCTGGGTTCACTTGGAATAGTGACCGCTATATGCCGACACGATCCGCAGTAGGCGGAGTCTATTTACGTTAGGCTTTGTGGGGGGCTGACCCAGGTTTGTTGGATCCGAGCTGTCCCGGTGTTAATAACAAGCGCCGCCTGACTTCTCTGATAACGGCTGCTTTTGAAATCATTCGGTTGTATAAATTCTCCCCGTAGTGGCCATACAAATGTATTTTAATACGATTTGGCTATTGCTGCTCTGCTCCTTTTGCTAGATTCCTAGGTTTTTTGTGTGCTAATTTAAAGTGAATTAACATCTGGAATCTTCAGCAGTTAAAACTGTGTTTACACATCATTCATAGCTTGTTAATGTGTTCCCTTTCCACGGCGTGTTGTTAAAACAATTATTTTTACAATATAATGTTAAAGCCCTTGATAGATCAAGTCAACTGCGCCTCACAACTGCCCACCTCAGAGCCCCCCCCCCCCCCCCCTCCACAGTGACGTCTCTCTCCATCCTTGAGAGAGACGTCAACAGACTTTTTAAGAGACAGAACCCCCGCAGAGCAGCCGGGCCAGACTCTGTCTCTCCATCAATCCTGAACACTGTGCTGATCATCTCCGGTGTTCACAGACATGTTTAACACCTCACTGGAGACATGCCACGTACCAGCCTGCCTCAAGACCTCCACCATCATCCCCAAAAAAACTAAAGTCACTGGACTCAACGCTGACAGACCCGTCGCCCTGACCTCTGTGGTTATGAAGGCATTTGAGCGTCTGGTGCTGGTTCACCTCAAAGCCATCACTGACCCTCTCCTGGACCCCCTGCAGTTTGCCTCCAGAGCCAACAGGTCTGTAGACGATGCGGTCAACATGGCCATTCATCCTCCAGCACCTGGACTCCTCAGGATCCTGTTTGTTGACTTCAGCTCTGCCTTCAACACCATCATTCCGGCTCTGCTGCAGGACAAGCTCTCCCAGCTTAGCGTGCCCGACTCCACCTGCAGGTGGATCACCGACTTCCTGTCTGACGGGAGGCACCGCGTGAGGCTGGGGACGTCTCTGACTCCAGGACTATCAGCACCGGTTCCCCTCAGGGCTGCGTTCTTTCCCCTCGACTCTCCTCCTGTAGACCAACAGCTGCACCTCCAGTCACCAGTCCGTCAAGCTCCTGAAGTTCACGGACGACACCACCCTCATTGGGCTCATCTCTGGGGGGACGAGTCCGCTTACAGGTGGGAGACTGACCACCTGGTGACCTGCTGTGGGCAGAACAACCTGGAGCTCAATGCTCTGAAGACTGGAGATGGTCGTAGACTTCAGAAGGAACCCCCCCCCCCCCATCACCCTGAGGGACTCCCCCAGGACCTCAGTGGCAGCTGAACATCAGCTCCCTCACCAAAAGAGCTCAACAGAGGATGTTCTTTCTGCGGCAGGAAGTTCAACCTGCCAAAGACAATGATGGTGCACTTCTCCACCTGCATCATGGAGTCCATCCTCTCCTCCTGCATCCCCACCTGGTACGCTGCTGCTGCCACTGCCAGTGACAAAGGCCGACTGCAGCGTGTCATCCGCTCTGCCAGAAGGTGATTGGCTGCAATCTGCATCTCTACAGGACCTGTTGGCCTCTAGGACCCTGAGGCGGGCGGGTCACAGTGTGGCCGACCCCTCCCACCCGGGTCACAGTGTGGCCGACCCCTCCCACCCGGGTCACATTGTGGCTGACTCCTCCCACCCGGGTCACATTGTGGCCGACCCCTCCCACCCGGGTCACATTGTGGCTGACTCCTCCCACCCGGGTCACATTGTGGCCGACCCCTCCCACCCGGGTCACAGTGTGGCCGACCCCTCCCACCCGGGTCACATTGTGGCTGACCCCTCCCACCCGGGTCACAAACTCTTCGAGGTCCTTCCCTCCGGCAGGAGGCTGCGGTCCATCAGGACCAAAACCTCACGCCACAAAACCAGCTTCTTCCCGGCTGCCGTTGGCCTCATGAACAAGGCCGGGACCCCCACCTGACGGGGTCACTCACCCCGCCCCGACACCTCAAGCCTGTGTTATGTTAACACACTACACTACATTGCACACTGCACATTGCACATCCACTTTTGCACTTTTGCACTCCTGCCCTGTTTTTTTGTTTTTTTGTATTGTAGTACTTATTGTGTTTGTATGTTTTATGTTCACTGTATTCACCTATACACAAATTCCAGGTCGGTGTTAGGTTGTAATAGTTTATTTTGATAACATCTGCAGAGGTCTTATGTTTTAAATTAATACATATAGAAAGATATTATAATAGAAAATATTAGGTTGTAATAGTTTATTTTGATAACATCTGCAGAGGTCTTATGTTTTAAATTAATACATATAGAAACATATTATAATAGAAAATATTAGGGAGAATATTGATATTGTTATTAATGTATTATGAAGCATAGGGGTAATGTTTACTCTATGCAAATGTAAATGGCAAGAAGTAATGTATGTTGCATGAGAGTGACTGTATGTTCGTATTATAGATCGACGAGGCCGGTTGAATTCCGTCAAGTGACTCACAATAACAAGGGACTTTTATTGTGAAAGTGACTTTAATGCGGACAATAACAAGACAGGACTCTTATTGTGAAAATACTTGTTTAGCGACTTGACCGGAAGTGACGTTTTGACCGGGCCGGGGACATTGAGTATAAAACTCCGTGGATTGGAGAAATCGGGTCTCTTCCACAGGTATCCTCGACGCCAGAAGGAGGGGGAGGAGCCGAAGAAGATCACGATCGTGAGCCTTGAATGTTTGTTTACACTTCCTGCCATTAAATGTTGATAACTTAATTCACGCGCGTCCGGAAGCCTGTTTTCCATCATCTGCGAAGTGCCCAGTTTCAGAACTACTTTACATAGGTGTAAACCTACTTGGCAATAAATACTTTCTGATTCTGATAGATAAGAAAGCCGTTTGACAGTGAATCAGTTGGGAGTGGTATTGTTCGTGAGAGCCGATCCCTACAAGCCAAACAGGATCAGGCTGCAGATCCATCTCCCACATTGTAATAATACATCATGAATACATATGTCGTGTGGCAGGGATCCACATCAGCGCAGTCCAGAACCGGAGGCCATGCAAACAGCCATGTGAGAGGTCACATGACCACAGTGGAAACACGGGTCACCTTTACATTTAATGGGAGTTGTTACAGGTGAGGATGAAAAGCTTGGGAGGAGCCCAGTCATCCAATCAGGGACGAGGAGCGTCACATGACATCACTGATGGACGTGGAAGTCGTCCTGTTTATTGCCACCAGCTGATTGACGACCATCATCAGTGCTGAGAGGTCACCCCCCCCCCCCACCACCAATTTCTTTAGGTTGAACAGAAGTGATTTGACTGGAAAATGAAAAATCATATATATTAAATGTCTATAAAGATATGTATATATATAAGTATATGTGTATGTATGTATACAGTGGGTACGGAAAGTATTCAGACCCCTTCAAATTGTTCACTCTTTGTTTCATTGCAGCCATTTGCTAAAATCAAAAAAGTTCATTTTATTTCTCATTGATGTCACTCAGCTCCCCATCTGGACAGAAACAAACTAACATGTAGACATTTTTGCAAATTTCTTAAAAAAGAAGAAGTGAAATATCCCATGGTCCTCAGTCTTCAGACCCTTTGCTGTGTCACTCACACGGGAAAGGGAACAGATTAAAGTCGATCTCAGAAACATACGACTCTTTTCTGACTTGAACTGAAAACTTGATGTTAAGTCAAAGTTCAGACACACGAGAACATTACACATACATATATATATATATATATATATATATATATATATATATATACACACACAGGCACGTGCACAGATAGACCCCAAGTGGTGCTCAAGCACCAGCCCTTTTGCCCTGGATGAGTAAAGTGCCCTTTTTGCTGGAGCCCCTTTTTTTTCATTCATCAGTATTTAAGAATAAATGACTCCCTGTCATCAAGTCCCCCCAAATGTGTTTTGATATCCGACAGGGCATTTATTTGAGTTCTTGTGAGAATTTCACCCCGACATGCTCCGCGCCGCTCACGAGCCCCGCCTCCCTCCTCCTCCTCCACTCAGTGCTCGCGCAGGTCTCCTCGCGCCACGCTAAACGGGTGCACCTCCTTCTCCTCTGACCCGCAGCATCAGACACACAGGTCATGACGGTGTTTGTCCCCTGACGTTGTTTGGTGATAAATTAACCACGTCGACATTAGTGCTGCTAAAAACATGACGTCGCAACTGGTCCGAAGAAATAAACAAAAAACTCACGAAATCCGTGGTTTCACAGCCTTGGCCAGCTGTTTACTGACGTCAGAGAGAGGGAGAGATATTAACCTCTTAAAAACCGACCTATTTTTTAGGTTTCTGCTCGAAATAACATACCCAAACTAAAGAGGGTGTAATCTCTGCAACCACAAAGGATATTTGAATAATGTTGGGGTTATAATAAAGGCAACAGATGTGTTACTGGTTAAGAGCAAAAAGACATTGAGAGCAACGCGGGTGCTCAATACGTCGATCGCGATCGACCGGTCGATCGCGGCGACCTGCCAGTCGATCGCGGCGTTGTATGGTAGATCGCATGACATAAAAAAAATTTGGCCCGCCCCCCTGTCACTTTCTCTATAGCGCCACATTACAGCAGCAGCATGTCATTTCTGTCTCTACGTGTCGCGTTAACAGTCCTCTGCCCGCCGTCTCGTGCGCTGCAGAGCTCCGACACCGGTTTGCGCGCATTGGGACGGAGCAAAAAAAAAGTCACTAGCACCCCCCGTCAACAATCCTTCTCGGCTCGCGCGCGACTCTCACTAGCACCCCCCGTCGGTCGATCGCCTTGACTTGGTCACATAATAAGTAGCTCGCATGCTGAAAAAGTGTGAGCACCCCTGCTCTAGACTTACCCTGATAATAATGTTTGAGTTGCGTTTAAATGACTTACTAATTAGTGTAGCCAATATGCTGTTGTTAAATTTGATGTCTCAATATATTGGCTCATGTTTATTCTAATCTGCTACACAGTCTAACCACAATGTCAAAATCTCACCCCAATTAGGGTTAACGGGGTTTAACGTCAAACTCAAATAAATTCTAAATAGAAAAAAACAAACATACCGTAGACACTTTATCACGAGATAAGACCCATATGCAATTACGTTTGTCCGAAACGTATTTCTTTCCAGATCACGTTTTTATATTTGACGTTACATATACGTCTCTAATCAACGTATCTTTGCCGTTTGTTGTCTCGCTTTTCTGCAATGTTGTTATGAATTGGGGAAAGCGTACACAGCAAAATCAGCAGAGCCAAATTAACACTCAGATTTGATTTTAACACTTTTGAAGACTGTATAAGGACAAAGTGTTAATTTCACTCTTTTTGGAGAGTTTGTACTTTAACACCAATTTAGTGTTATTATTGACTCTTTTGGGAGTTTAAATTTAACTCTTCGTAACACTCAGTAGTGTTAGTTTTTTTAACACTTGTATGTAGTGTTAATAATTAACTCTCTCAAGGGATGGTTTGTTAACTACACAAGTGTCACTCCCATTTTAACTATAAGGTGTCAATGTCTTTTTTTACTAGAAATACTTGAAAATTAAAGTTTGTTAAAGGGAAATGGTTTAAGGGACATGATAGTTTTAAAACATATTTATTTTAAAACCAGTGCATCACATACACATTTTACAATGCTTTTCAAAACATACAATAATATGGAACAATGTATGCTCTGTCACTCTCATTAGAGTAGTTTATCAAAAGGTCTAACATATGGCAGTTCGTCAAGACCAATCAGAACACGTTCACTGCTTTGCTCCTCGATACAATATGCATGGAAATGGTCATCAAAGTACATCGATGTTGTACACCGTGGTTTGAATGAGGGTGTAGAAACTGAAAAGAGCTTCGTCGTAGGAGATGCTGAAGACAGTGAGCTTTGAATAGCACACCAACAGCAGCCACTGATGTCCGAGCGTTGAAGGGGACATCTTTCTGGTCCACAGTGATGAAGAATCTTTCGATGTTCTTCCTTTGCGCACAGATGCAGAGGAGGAAGGGCTGTCTAGCATCATCTTTCTCCAGGAATGTATGCTGGCTCCTTCCTGTTGTTTGAATAAAATAGATTCATATATTTAGCATAATAAGCAATTAGATGGATATATGAACAATGATATCAACCTGCAACTCACACTTCTTATAAATAACTGCAGCACTCAAAAAGTAAAATGTTGCTCATACAAAAGGCTGATGGTACATACCTTAATAAACCTTACAAGATGGTTGGCTGCCTGCAGGGCTGAGCTTCCTTTGGCTGTTTTTTGTGGCCTCTTGATGTAGGAGGCAGGAGATGCAACAGCAACAGAAGAGCTGACATATCACTATCCCAGCCTTGAAGACATCTAAGATATTTTATAAAGAAGAAAATAAAGCAATGGAAAAGAAAAAATGCTTTAGTTGGGCATTTTTTACACAGAAAAACTGTCCATATTTACCAGTCATTCTCAGCCTCAGTGTCAAAAGCCAGCAACTCCTCGACATGGAGACTTTGGGGAAGACTGGCATTCTGCGATGACTTTGACTTGAAATATGAAGGCCACTTTGCAAGAAACTCCCCAGATACTTCAGCCCCAAACATCATTGAGAAATCCTGTTCAATCTTTAAACAGAAACACAATGACCATATACAGGTTAATGAAGTATGCTTTGCATTTAGAAAGTTTTAGATTTGCTTAAAATAAAATCCAAATATTGCCATAATATTCAAAATATTTATTTCTCGCTAACTTTGAATTGAATTAATTCAAAATCTACACAGTAATATCTCATGACAATATTCATGGGCCTAGCAGAGGTCACCATTAACAAGACTGCATTGTACCTTTTTTCAAGAAAGTTTCAGATTTGCTTAAAATAAAATCCAAATATTGCCATAATATTAATAATATTAATTTCTCGCTAACTTTAAAGTGAATTTATTCAAAATCTACACAGTAATATCTCATGAGAATAATCATGGACCTATCTGAGGTCACCCTTAACAAGACTTCAGTGTACCTTTTTTCAATAAAGTTTCAGATTCGCTTAAAATAAAATCCAAATATTGCCATAATATTAATAATATTAATTTCTCGCTAATTTTGAATTGAATTAATTCAAAATCTACACAGTAATATCTCATGAAAATAATCATGGACCTAGCAGACGTCACCCCTAACAAGACTGCATTGTACCTTTTTTCAAGAAAGTTTCAGATTTGCTTAAAATAAAATCCAAATATTGCCATAATATTAATAATATTAATTTCTCGCTAACTTTAAAGTGAATTTATTCAAAGTCTACACAGTAATATCTCATGAAAATAATCATGGACCTAGCTGAGGTCACCACTAACAAGACTGCATTGTACCTTTTTTCAAGAAAGTTACAGATTTGCTTAAAATAAAATCCAAATATTGCCATAATATTAATAATATTAATTTCTCGCTAACTTTAAAGTGAATTTATTCAAAGTCTACACAGTAATATCTCATGACAATAATCATGGACCTAGCTGAGGTCACCACTAACAAGACTGCATTGTACCTTTTTTCAAGAAAGTTACAGATTTGCTTAAAATAAAATCCAAATATTGCCATAATATTCATAATATTTATTTCTCGCTAACTTTGAATTGAATTAATTCAAAATCTACACAGTAATATCTCATCAAAATAATCATGGACCTAGCAGACGTCACCCTTAACAAGACTGCATTGTACCTTTTTTCAAGAAAGTTTCCGAATTGCTTAAAATAAAATCCAAATATTGCCATAATATTAATAATATTGGTTTCTCGCTAACTTTGAATTGAATTAATTCAAATTCTACACAGTAATATCTCATGAAAATAATCATGGACCTAGCTGAGGTCACCAATAACAAGACTGCAGTGTACCATTTTTCAAGAAAGTTTCAGATTTGCTTAAAATAAAATCCAAATATTGCCATAATATTAATAATATTTGTTTCTCGCTAAATTTGAATTGAATTAATTCAAAATCTACACAGTAATATCTCATGAGAATAATCATGGACCTAGCAGACGTCACCCTTAACAAGACTGCATTGTAGCTTTTTTCAAGAAAGTTTCAGATTTGCTTAAAATAAAATCCAAATATTGCCATAATATTCATAATATTTATTTCTCGCTAACTTTAAAGTGAATTTATTCAAAATCTACACAGTAATATCTCATGAGAATAATCATGGACCTAGCTGAGGTCACCCTTAACAGGACTGCAGTGTACCTTTTTTCAAGAAAGTTTCAGATTCGCTTAAAATAAAATCCAAATATTGCCATAATATTCATAATATTTATTTCTCGCTAACTTTAAAGTGAATTTATTCAAAATCTACACAGTAATATCTCATGAGAATAATCATGGACCTAGCTGAGGTCACCCTTAACAGGACTGCAGTGTACCTTTTTTCAAGAAAGTTTCAGATTCGCTTAAAATAAAATCCAAATATTGCCATAATATTAATAATATTAATTTCTCGCTAAGTTTAAAGTGAATTTATTCAAAATCTACATAGTAATATCTCATGAGAATAATCATGGACCTATCTGAGGTCACCCTTAACAAGACTTCAGTGTACCTTTTTTCAAGAAAGTTTCAGATTCGCTTAAAATAAAATCCAAATATTGCCATAATATTAATAATATTAATTTCTCGCTAACTTTGAATTGAATTAATTCAAAATCTACACAGTAATATCTCATGAAAATAATCATGGACCTAGCAGACGTCACCCCTAACAAGACTGCATTGTACCTTTTTTCAAGAAAGTTTCAGATTTGCTTAAAATAAAATCCAAATATTGCCATAATATTAATAATATTTGTTTCTCGCTAACTTTGAATTGAATTAATTCAAAATCTACACAGTAATATCTCATGAAAATAATCATGGACCTAGCTGAGGTCACCCTTAACAAGACTGCAGTGTACCTTTTTTCAAGAAAGTTTCAGATTTGCTTAAAATAAAATCCAAATATTGCCATAATATTAATAATATTTGTTTCTCGCTAAATTTGAATTGAATTAATTCAAAATCTACACAGTAATAGCTCATGAGAATAATCATGGACCTAGCAGACGTCACCCTTAATAAGACTGCATTGTAGCTTTTTTCAAGAAAGTTTCAGATTTGCTTAAAATAAAATCCAAATATTGCCATAATATTCATAATATTTATTTCTCGCTAACTTTAAAGTGAATTTATTCAAAATCTACACAGTAATATCTCATGAGAATAATCATGGACCTAGCTGAGGTCACCCTTAACAGGACTGCAGTGTACCTTTTTTCAAGAAAGTTTCAGATTCGCTTAAAATAAAATCCAAATATTGCCATAATATTCATAATATTTATTTCTCGCTAACTTTAAAGTGAATTTATTCAAAATCTACACAGTAATATCTCATGAGAATAATCATGGACCTAGCTGAGGTCACCCTTAACAGGACTGCAGTGTACCTTTGTTCAAGAATGTTTCAGATTCGCTTAAAATAAAATCCAAATATTGCCATAATATTAATAATATTAATTTCTCGCTAACGTTAAAGTGAATTTATTCAACATCTACACAGTAATATCTCATGAGAATAATCATGGACCTAGCTGAGGTCACCACTAACAAGACTGCATTGTACCTTCTTTCAAGAAAGTTACAGATTTGCTTAAAATAAAATCCAAATATTGCCATAATATTCATAATATTTATTTCTCGCTAATTTTAATTGAATTAATTCAAAATCTACACAGTAATATCTCATGAAAATAATCATGGACCTAGCAGACGTCACCCTTAACATGACTGCATTGTACCTTTTTTCAAGAAAGCTTCAGATTTGCTTAAAATAAAATCCAAATATTGCCATAATATTAATAATATTTGTTTCTCGCTAACTTTGAATTGAATTAATTCAAAATCTACACAGTAATATCTCATGAAAATAATCATGGACCTAGCTGAGGTCACCAATAATAAGACTGCAGTGTACCGTTTTTCAAGAAAGTTTCAGATTTGCTTAAAATAAAATCCAAATATTGCCATAATATTAATAATATTTGTTTCTCGCTAAATTTGAATTGAATTAATTCAAAATCTACACAGTAATATCTCATGAGAATAATCATGGACCTAGCAGACGTCACCCTTAACAAGACTGCATTGTAGCTTTTTTCAAGAAAGTTTCAGATTTGCTTAAAATAAAATCCAAATATTGCCATAATATTCATAATATTTATTTCTCGCTAACTTTAAAGTGAATGTATTCAAGATCTACACAGTAATATCTCATGAGAATAATCATGGACCTAGCTGAGGTCACCCTTAACAGGACTGCAGTGTACCTTTTTCAAGAAAGTTTCAGATTGGCTTAAAATGAAATCCAAATATTGCCATAATATTAATAATATTTATTTCTCGCTAAATTTAAACTGAATCTATTCAAAATCTACACAGTAATATCTCATGAAAATAATCATGGACCTAGCAGACGTCACCCTTAACAAGACTGCAGTGTACCGTTTTTCAAGAAAGTTTCAGATTTGCTTAAAATAAAATCCAAATATTGCCATAATATTAATAATATTTATTTCTCGCTAACTTTGAATTGAATTAATTCAAAATCTACACAGTAATATCTCATGAAAATAATCATGGACCTAGCAGACGTCACCCTTAACAAGACTGCAGTGTACCTTTTTTCAAGAAAGTTTCAGATTTGCTTAAAATAAAATCCAAATATTGCCATAATATTAATAATATTTGTTTCTCGCTAAATTTGAATTGAATTAATTCAAAATCTACACAGTAATATCTCATGAAAATAATCATGGACCTAGCAGACGTCACCCTTAACAAGACTGCATTGTACCTTTTTCAAGAAAGTTTCAGATTTGCTTAAAATAAAATCCAAATATTGCCATAATATTAATAATATTTATTTCTCGCTAACTTTAAAGTGAATTTATTCAAAATCTACACAGTAATATCTCATGAGAATAATCATGGACCTAGCAGACGTCACCCTTAACAAGACTGCAGTGTACCTTTTTTCAAGAAAGTTTCAGATTTGCTTAAAATAAAATCCAAATATTGCCATAATATTAATAATATTTATTTCTCGCTAACTTTAAAGTGAATTTATTCAAAATCTACACAGTAATATCTCATGAGAATAATCATGGACCTAGCAGAGGTCACCCTTAACAAGACTGCAGTGTACCTTTTTTCAAGAAAGTTTCAGATTTGCTTAAAATAAAATCCAAATATTGCCATAATATTAATAATATTTATTTCTCGCTAACTTTAAATTGAATTATTCAAAATCTACACAGTAATATCTCATGAAAATAATCATGGACCTAGCAGAGGTCACCACTAACAAGACTGCATTGTACCTTTTTTCAAGAAAGTTTCAGATTTGCTTAAAATAAAATCCAAATATTGCCATAATATTCATAATATTTATTTCTCGCTAACTTTGAATTGAATTAATTCAAAATCTACACAGTAATATCTCATGAAAATAATCATGGACCTAGCAGACGTCACCCTTAACAAGACTGCATTGTACCTTTTTCAAGAAAGTTTCAGATTTGCTTAAAATAAAATCCAAATATTGCCATAATATTAATAATATTTGTTTCTCGCTAACTTTGAATTGAATTAATTCAAAATCTACACAGTAATATCTCATGAAAATAATCATGGACCTAGCAGACGTCACCCTTAACAAGACTGCAGTGTACCGTTTTTCAAGAAAGTTTCAGATTTGCTTAAAATAAAATCCAAATATTGCCATAATATTAATAATATTTGTTTCTCGCTAAATATGAATTGAATTAATTCAAAATCTACACAGTAATATCTCATGAAAATAATCATGGACCTAGCAGACGTCACCCTTAACAAGACTGCATTGTACCTTTTTTCAAGAAAGTTTCAGATTTGTTTAAAATAAAATCCAAATATTGCCATAATATTAATAATATGTGTTTCTCGCTAACTTTGAATTGAATTAATTCAAAATCTACACAGTAATATCTCATGAGAATAATCATGGACCTAGCAGACGTCACCCTTAACAAGACTGCAGTGTACCTTTATTCAAGAAAGTTTCAGATTGGCTTAAAATGAAATCCAAATATTGCCATAATATTAATAATATTTATTTCTCGCTAAATTTAAACTGAATTTATTCAAAATCTACACAGTAATATCTCATGAAAATAATCATGGACCTAGCAGACGTCACCCTTAACAAGACTGCAGTGTACCGTTTTTCAAGAAAGTTTCAGATTTGCTTAAAATAAAATCCAAATATTGCCATAATATTAATAATATTTGTTTCTCGCTAAATTTGAATTGAATTAATTCAATATCTACACAGTAATATCTCATGAGAATAATCATGGACCTAGCAGACGTCACCCTTAACAAGACTGCAGTGTAACCTTTTTCAAGAAAGTTTCAGATTGGCTTAAAATGAAATCCAAATATTGCCATAATATTAATAATATTTATTTCTCGCTAAATTTAAACTGAATTTATTCAAAATCTACACAGTAATATCTCATGAAAATAATCATGGACCTAGCAGACGTCACCCTTAACAAGACTGCATTGTAGCCTTTTTCAAGAAAGTTTCAGATTTGCTTAAAATAAAATCCAAATATTGCCATAATATTCATAATATTTATTTCTCGCTAACTTTGAATTGAATTAATTCAAAATCTACACAGTAATATCTCATGAAAATAATCATGGACCTAGCAGACGTCACCCTTAACAAGACTGCATTGTAGCTTTTTTCAAGAAAGTTTCAGATTTGCTTAAAATAAAATCCAAATATTGCCATAATATTAATAATATTTATTTCTCGCTAACTTTAAATTGAATTAATTCAAAATCTACACAGTAATATCTCATGAAAATAATCATGGACCTAGCAGACGTCACCCTTAACAAGACTGCATTGTACCTTTTTTCAAGAAAGTTTCAGATTTGCTTAAAATAAAATCCAAATATTGCCATAATATTAATAATATTTATTTCTCGCTAACTTTAAAGTGAATTTATTCAAAATCTACACAGTAATATCTCATGAAAATAATCATGGACCTAGCAGACGTCACCCTTAACAAGACTGCATTGTACCTTTTTTCAAGAAAGTTTCAGATTTGTTTAAAATAAAATCCAAATATTGCCATAATATTCATAATATTTATTTCTCGCTAACTTTGAATTGAATTAATTCAAAATCTACACAGTAATATCTCATGAAAATAATCATGGACCTAGCAGACGTCACCCTTAACAAGACTGCATTGTAGCCTTTTTCAAGAAAGTTTCAGATTTGCTTAAAATAAAATCCAAATATTGCCATAATATTAATAATATTTATTTCGCTAACTTTGAATTGAATTAATTCAAAATCTACACAGTAATATCTCATGAAAATAATCATGGACCTAGCAGACGTCACCCTTAACAAGACTGCATTGTACCTTTTTTCAAGAAAGTTTCAGATTTGCTTAAAATAAAATCCAAATATTGCCATAATATTAATAATATTTGTTTCTCGCTAAATTTGAATTGAATTAATTCAAAATCTACACAGTAATATCTCATGAAAATAATCATGGACCTAGCAGACGTCACCCTTAACAAGACTGCATTGTACCTTTTTTCAAGAAAGTTTCAGATTTGCTTAAAATAAAATCCAAATATTGCCATAATATTAATAATATTTATTTCTCGCTAACTTTAAAGTGAATTTATTCAAAATCTACACAGTAATATCTCATGAAAATAATCATGGACCTAGCAGACGTCACCCTTAACAAGACTGCAGTGTACCTTTTTTCAAGAAAGTTTCAGATTTGCTTAAAATAAAATCCAAATATTGCCATAATATTAATAATATTTATTTCGCTAACTTTAAATTGAATTTATTCAAAATCTACACAGTAATATCTCATGAAAATAATCATGGACCTAGCAGACGTCACCCTTAACAAGACTGCAGTGTACCGTTTTTCAAGAAAGTTTCAGATTTGCTTAAAATAAAATCCAAATATTGCCATAATATTAATAATATTTATTTCTCGCTAACTTTAAAGTGAATTTATTCAAATTCTACACAGTAATATCTCATGAGAATAATCATGGACCTAGCAGACGTCACCCATAACAAGACTGCATTGTAGCTTTTTTCAAGAAAGTTTCAGATTTGCTTAAAATAAAATCCAAATATTGCCATAATATTCATAATATTTATTTCTCGCTAACTTTAATTGAATTAATTCAAAATCTACACAGTAATATCTCATGAAAATAATCATGGACCTAGCAGACGTCACCCTTAACAAGACTGCATTGTACCTTTTTTCAAGAAAGTTTCAGATTTGCTTAAAATAAAATCCAAATATTGCCATAATATTAATAATATTTATTTCTCGCTAACTTTGAATTGAATTAATTCAAAATCTACACAGTAATATCTCATGAAAATAATCATGGACCTAGCAGACGTCACCCTTAACAAGACTGCAGTGTACCGTTTTTCAAGAAAGTTTCAGATTTGCTTAAAATAAAATCCAAATATTGCCATAATATTAATAATATTTATTTCTCGCTAAATTTGAATTGAATTCATTCAAAATCTACACAGTAATATCTCATGAAAATAATCATGGACCTAGCAGACGTCACCCTTAACAAGACTGCATTGTACCTTTTTTCAAGAAAGTTTCAGATTTGCTTAAAATAAAATCCAAATATTGCCATAATATTAATAATATTTATTTCTCGCTAACTTTGAATTGAATTAATTCAAAATCTACACAGTAATATCTCATGAGAATAATCATGGACCTAGCAGACGTCACCCTTAACAAGACTGCAGTGTACCTTTTTTCAAGAAAGTTTCAGATTTGCTTAAAATAAAATCCAAATATTGCCATAATATTAATAATATTTATTTCTCGCTAAATTTAAAGTGAATTTATTCAAAATCTACACAGTAATATCTCATGAAAATAATCATGGACCTAGCAGACGTCACCCTTAACAAGACTGCATTGTAGCCTTTTTCAAGAAAGTTTCAGATTTGCTTAAAATAAAATCCAAATATTGCCATAATATTAATAATATTTATTTCTCGCTAACTTTAAACTGAATTAATTCAAAATCTACACAGTAATATCTCATGAAAATAATCATGGACCTAGCAGACGTCACCCTTAACAAGACTGCATTGTACCTTTTTTCAAGAAAGTTTCAGATTTGCTTAAAATAAAATCCAAATATTGCCATAATATTAATAATATTTGTTTCTCGCTAAATTTGAATTGAATTAATTCAAAATCTACACAGTAATATCTCATGAGAATAATCATGGACCTAGCAGACGTCACCCTTAACAAGACTGCATTGTACCTTTTTTCAAGAAAGTTTCAGATTTGCTTAAATAAAATCCAAATATTGCCATAATATTAATAATATTTATTTCTCGCTAACTTTAAACTGAATTTATTCAAAATCTACACAGTAATATCTCATGAAAATAATCATGGACCTAGCAGACGTCACCTTTAACAAGACTGCAGTGTAACCTTTTTCAAGAAAGTTTCAGATTTGCTTAAAATAAAATCCAAATATTGCCATAATATTAATAATATTTATTTCTCGCTAACTTTGAATTGAATTCATTCAAAATCTACACAGTAATATCTCATGAGAATAATCATGGACCTAGCAGACGTCACCCTTAACAAGACTGCAGTGTACCTTTTTTCAAGAAAGTTTCAGATTTGCTTAAAATAAAATCCAAATATTGCCATAATATTAATAATATTTATTTCTCGCTAACTTTAAAGTGAATTTATTCAAAATCTACACAGTAATATCTCATGAAAATAATCATGGACCTAGCAGACGTCACCCTTAACAAGACTGCATTGTAGCCTTTTTCAAGAAAGTTTCAGATTTGCTTAAAATAAAATCCAAATATTGCCATAATATTAATAATATTTATTTCTCGCTAACTTTAAATTGAATTTATTCAAAATCTACACAGTAATATCTCATGAAAATAATCATGGACCTAGCAGACGTCACTCTAACAAGACTGCATTGTACCTTTTTCAAGAAAGTTTCAGATTTGCTTAAAATAAAATCCAAATATTGCCATAATATTAATAATATTTATTTCTCGCTAACTTTGAATTGAATTAATTCAAAATCTACACAGTAATATCTCATGAAAATAATCATGGACCTAGCAGACGTCACCCATAACAAGACTGCATTGTACCTTTTTCAAGTAAGTTTCAGATTTGCTTAAAATAAAATCCAAATATTGCCATAATATTAATAATATTTATTTCTCGCTAACTTTGAATTGAATTAATTCAAAATCTACACAGTAATATCTCATGAAAATAATCATGGACCTAGCAGACGTCACCCTTAACAAGTCTGCATTGTAGCTTTTTTCAAGAAAGTTTCAGATTTGCTTAAATAAAATCCAAATATTGCCATAATATTAATAATATTTATTTCTCGCTAACTTTGAATTGAATTAATTCAAAATCTACACAGTAATATCTCATGAAAATAATCAGGGACCTAGTAGACGTCACCCCTAACAAGACTGCATTGTACCTCTTTTCAAGAAAGTTTCAGAGTTGCTTAAAATAAAATCCAAATATTGCCATAATATTAATAATATTTATTTCTCGCTAACTTTAAAGTGAATTTATTCAAAATCTACACAGTAATATCTCATGAAAATAATCATGGACCTAGCAGACGTCACCCTTAACAAGACTGCATTGTACCTTTTTCAAGAAAGTTTCAGATTTGCTTAAAATAAAATCCAAATATTGCCATAATATTCATAATATTTATTTCTCGCTAACTTTGAATTGAATTAATTCAAAATCTACACAGTAATATCTCATGAAAATAATCATGGACCTAGCAGACGTCACTCTTAACAAGACTGCATTGTAGCTTTTTCAAGAAAGTTTCAGATTTGCTTAAAATAAAATCCAAATATTGCCATAATATTAATAATATTTGTTTCTCGCTAAATTTGAATTGAATTAATTCAAAATCTACACAGTAATATCTCATGAGAATAATCATGGACCTAGCAGACGTCACCCTTAACAAGACTGCAGTGTACCTTTTTTCAAGAAAGTTTCAGATTTGCTTAAAATAAAATCCAAATATTGCCATAATATTAATAATATTTATTTCTCGCTAACTTTAAACTGAATTTATTCAAAATCTACACAGTAATATCTCATGAAAATAATCATGGACCTAGCAGACGTCACCCATAACAAGACTGCAGTGTACCGTTTTTCAAGAAAGTTTCAGATTTGCTTAAAATAAAATCCAAATATTGCCATAATATTAATAATATTTATTTCTCGCTAACTTTGAATTGAATTAATTCAAAATCTACACAGTAATATCTCATGAAAATAATCATGGACCTAGCAGACGTCACCCTTAACAAGACTGCATTGTAGCCTTTTTCAAGAAAGTTTCAGATTTGTTTAAAATAAAATCCAAATATTGCCATAATATTCATAATATTTGTTTCTCGCTAACTTTGAATTGAATTAATTCAAAATCTACACAGTAATATCTCATGAGAATAATCATGGACCTAGCAGACGTCACCCTTAACAAGACTGCAGTGTACCTTTATTCAAGAAAGTTTCAGATTGGCTTAAAATGAAATCCAAATATTGCCATAATATTAATAATATTTATTTCTCGCTAAATTTAAACTGAATTTATTCAAAATCTACACAGTAATATCTCATGAAAATAATCATGGACCTAGCAGACGTCACCCTTAACAAGACTGCAGTGTACCGTTTTTCAAGAAAGTTTCAGATTTGCTTAAAATAAAATCCAAATATTGCCATAATATTAATAATATTTATTTCTCGCTAACTTTGAATTGAATTAATTCAAAATCTACACAGTAATATCTCATGAAAATAATCATGGACCTAGCAGACGTCACCCTTAACAAGACTGCATTGTACCTTTTTTCAAGAAAGTTTCAGATTTGTTTAAAATAAAATCCAAATATTGCCATAATATTAATAATATTTGTTTCTCGCTAACTTTGAATTGAATTAATTCAAAATCTACACAGTAATATCTCATGAAAATAATCATGGACCTAGCAGACGTCACCCTTAACAAGTCTGCATTGTAGCTTTATTCAAGAAAGTTTCAGATTTGCTTAAAATAAAATCCAAATATTGCCATAATATTAATAATATTTATTTCTCGCTAACTTTGAATTGAATTAATTCAAGATCTACACAGTAATATCTCATGAAAATAATCAGGAACCTAGCAGACGTCACCCCTAACAAGACTGCAGTGTACCTTTTTCAAGAAAGTTTCAGATTTGCTTAAAATAAAATCCAAATATTGCCATAATATTAATAATATTTGTTTCTCGCTAAATTTGAATTGAATTAATTCAAAATCTACACAGTAATATCTCATGAAAATAATCATGGACCTAGCAGACGTCACCCTTAACAAGACTGCAGTGTAACCTTTTTCAAGAAAGTTTCAGATTTGCTTAAAATAAAATCCAAATATTGCCATAATATTAATAATATTTATTTCTCGCTAACTTTAAACTGAATTTATTCAAAATCTACACAGTAATATCTCATGAAAATAATCATGGACCTAGCAGACGTCACCCTTAACAAGACTGCATTGTAGCCTTTTTCAAGAAAGTTTCAGATTTGCTTAAAATAAAATCCAAATATTGCCATAATATTAATAATATTTATTTCTCGCTAACTTTGAATTGAATTAATTCAAAATCTACACAGTAATATCTCATGAAAATAATCATGGACCTAGCAGACGTCACCCTTAACAAGACTGCAGTGTACCGTTTTTCAAGAAAGTTACAGATTTGCTTAAAATAAAATCCAAATATTGCCATAATATTAATAATATTTATTTCTCGCTAACTTTGAATTGAATTTATTCAAAATCTACACAGTAATATCTCATGAAAATAATCATGGACCTAGCAGACGTCACCCTTAACAAGACTGCATTGTACCTTTTTTCAAGAAAGTTTCAGATTTGCTTAAAATAAAATCCAAATATTGCCATAATATTAATAATATTTATTTCTCGCTAACTTTAAAGTGAATTAATTCAAAATCTACACAGTAATATCTCATGAGAATAATCATGGACCTAGCAGACGTCACCCTTAACAAGTCTGCATTGTAGATTTTTCAAGAAAGTTTCAGATTTGCTTAAAATAAAATCCAAATATTGCCATAATATTAATAATATTTATTTCTCGCTAACTTTGAATTGAATTAATTCAAAATCTACACAGTAATATCTCATGAAAATAATCATGGACCTAGCAGACGTCACCCTTAACAAGACTGCATTGTACCTTTTTTCAAGAAAGTTTCAGATTTGTTTAAAATAAAATCCAAATATTGCCATAATATTCATAATATTTATTTCTCGCTAACTTTGAATTGAATTAATTCAAAATCTACACAGTAATATCTCATGAAAATAATCAGGGACCTAGCAGACGTCACCCCTAACAAGATTGCATTGTACCTTTTTTCAAGAAAGTTTCAGATTTGTTTAAAATAAAATCCAAATATTGCCATAATATTAATAATATTTGTTTCTCGCTAACTTTGAATTGAATTAATTCAAAATCTACACAGTAATATCTCATGAAAATAATCATGGACCTAGCAGACGTCACCCTTAACAAGACTGCATTGTACCTTTTTTCAAGAAAGTTTCAGATTTGCTTAAAATAAAATCCAAATATTGCCATAATATTAATAATATTTATTTCTCGCTAACTTTAAACTGAATTTATTCAAAATCTACACAGTAATATCTCATGAAAATAATCATGGACCTAGCAGACGTCACCCTTAACAAGACTGCATTGTACCTTTTTTCAAGAAAGTTTCAGATTTGTTTAAAATAAAATCCAAATATTGCCATAATATTCATAATATTTATTTCTCGCTACTTTTGAATTGAATTAATTCAAAATCTACACAGTAATATCTCATGAAAATAATCATGGACCTAGCAGACGTCACCCTTAACAAGACTGCATTGTACCTTTTTTCAAGAAAGTTTCAGATTTGTTTAAAATAAAATCCAAATATTGCCATAATATTCATAATATTTATTTCTCGCTAACTTTGAATTGAATTAATTCAAAATCTACAAAGTAATATCTCATGAAAATAATCATGGACCTAGCAGACGTCACCCTTAACAAGACTGCATTGTAGCCTTTTTCAAGAAAGTTTCAGATTTGTTTAAAATAAAATCCAAATATTGCCATAATATTAATAATATGTGTTTCTCGCTAAATTTGAATTGAATTAATTCAAAATCTACACAGTAATATCTCATGAGAATAATCATGGACCTAGCAGACGTCACCCTTAACAAGACTGCAGTGTACCTTTATTCAAGAAAGTTTCAGATTGGCTTAAAATGAAATCCAAATATTGCCATAATATTAATAATATTTATTTCTCGCTAAATTTAAACTGAATTTATTCAAAATCTACACAGTAATATCTCATGAAAATAATCATGGACCTAGCAGACGTCACCCTTAACAAGACTGCAGTGTACCGTTTTTCAAGAAAGTTTCAGATTTGCTTAAAATAAAATCCAAATATTGCCATAATATTAATAATATTTGTTTCTCGCTAAATTTGAATTGAATTAATTCAAAATCTACACAGTAATATCTCATGAGAATAATCATGGACCTAGCAGACGTCACCCTTAACAAGACTGCAGTGTACCTTTATTCAAGAAAGTTTCAGATTGGCTTAAAATGAAATCCAAATATTGCCATAATATTAATAATATTTATTTCTCGCTAAATTTAAACTGAATTTATTCAAAATCTACACAGTAATATCTCATGAAAATAATCATGGACCTAGCAGACGTCACCCTTAACAAGTCTGCATTGTAGCTTTATTCAAGAAAGTTTCAGATTTGCTTAAAATAAAATCCAAATATTGCCATAATATTAATAATATTTATTTCTCGCTAACTTTAAACTGAATTTATTCAAAATCTACACAGTAATATCTCATGAAAATAATCATGGACCTAGCAGACGTCACCCTTAACAAGACTGCATTGTAGCCTTTTTCAAGAAAGTTTCAGATTTGCTTAAAATAAAATCCAAATATTGCCATAATATTCATAATATTTATTTCTCGCTAACTTTGAATTGAATTAATTCAAAGTCTACACAGTAATATCTCATGAAAATAATCAGGGACCTAGCAGACGTCACCCTTAACAAGACTGCATTGTAGCCTTTTTCAAGAAAGTTTCAGATTTGCTTAAAATAAAATCCAAATATTGCCATAATATTAATAATATTTATTTCTCGCTAACTTTAAAGTGAATTTATTCAAAATCTACACAGTAATATCTCATGAAAATAATCATGGACCTAGCAGACGTCACCCTTAACAAGACTGCATTGTACCTTTTTTCAAGAAAGTTTCAGATTTGTTTAAAATAAAATCCAAATATTGCCATAATATTAATAATATTTATTTCTCGCTAACTTTGAATTGAATTAATTCAAAATCTACACAGTAATATCTCATGAAAATAATCATGGACCTAGCAGACGTCACCCTTAACAAGACTGCATTGTAGCCTTTTTCAAGAAAGTTTCAGATTTGTTTAAAATAAAATCCAAATATTGCCATAATATTAATAATATTTATTTCTCGCTAACTTTGAATTGAATTAATTCAAAATCTACACAGTAATATCTCATGAAAATAATCATGGACCTAGCAGACGTCACCCTTAACAAGACTGCATTGTAGCCTTTTTCAAGAAAGTTTCAGATTTGCTTAAAATAAAATCCAAATATTGCCATAATATTCATAATATTTATTTCTCGCTAACTTTGAATTGAATTAATTCAAAGTCTACACAGTAATATCTCATGAAAATAATCAGGGACCTAGCAGACGTCACCCCTAACACGATTGCATTGTACCTTTTTTCAAGAAAGTTTCAGAGTTGCTTAAAATAAAATCCAAATATTGCCATAATATTAATAATATTTATTTCTCGCTAACTTTAAAGTGAATTTATTCAAAATCTACACAGTAATATCTCATGAGAATAATCATGGACCTAGCAGACGTCACCCTTAACAAGTCTGCATTGTAGATTTTTCAAGAAAGTTTCAGATTTGCTTAAAATAAAATCCAAATATTGCCATAATATTCATAATATTTATTTCTCGCTAACTTTGAATTGAATTAATTCAAAATCTACACAGTAATATCTCATGAAAATAATCAGGGACCTAGCAGACGTCACCCCTAACAAGACTGCATTGTACCCTTTTTCAGGAAAGTTTCAGATTTGCTTAAAATAAAATCCAAATATTGCCATAATATTAATAATATTTATTTCTCGCTAACTTTGAATTGAATTAATTCAAAATCTACACAGTAATATCTCATGAAAATAATCATGGACCTAGCAGACGTCACTCTTAACAAGACTGCATTGTAGCTTTCTTCAAGAAAGTTTCAGATTTGCTTAAAATAAAATCCAAATATTGCCATAATATTAATAATATTTGTTTCTCGCTAAATTTGAATTGAATTAATTCAAAATCTACACAGTAATATCTCATGAGAATAATCATGGACCTAGCAGACGTCACCCTTAACAAGTCTGCATTGTAGCCTTTTTCAAGAAAGTTTCAGATTTGCTTAAAATAAAATCCAAATATTGCCATAATATTCATAATATTTATTTCTCGCTAACTTTGAATTGAATTAATTCAAAATCTACACAGTAATATCTCATGAAAATAATCATGGACCTAGCAGACGTCACCCTTAACAAGACTGCATTGTAGCCTTTTTCAAGAAAGTTTCAGATTTGCTTAAAATAAAATCCAAATATTGCCATAATATTAATAATATTTATTTCGCTAACTTTGAATTGAATTATTCAAAATCTACACAGTAATATCTCATGAGAATAATCATGGACCTAGCAGACGTCACCCTTAACAAGACTGCATTGTACCTTTTTCAAGAAAGTTTCAGATTTGCTTAAAATAAAATCCAAATATTGCCATAATATTAATAATATTTATTTCTCGCTAACTTTGAATTGAATTAATTCAAAATCTACACAGTAATATCTCATGAAAATAATCATGGACCTAGCAGACGTCACCCTTAACAAGACTGCATTGTACCTTTTTCAAGAAAGTTTCAGATTTGCTTAAAATAAAATCCAAATATTGCCATAATATTAATAATATTTATTTCTCGCTAACTTTGAATTGAATTAATTCAAAATCTACACAGTAATATCTCATGAAAATAATCATGGACCTAGCAGACGTCACCCTTAACAAGACTGCATTGTACCTTTTTCAAGAAAGTTTCAGATTTGCTTAAAATAAAATCCAAATATTGCCATAATATTAATAATATTTATTTCTCGCTAACTTTGAATTGAATTAATTCAAAATCTACACAGTAATATCTCATGAAAATAATCATGGACCTAGCAGACGTCACCCTTAACAAGACTGCATTGTAGCCTTTTTCAAGAAAGTTTCAGATTTGCTTAAAATAAAATCCAAATATTGCCATAATATTAATAATATTTATTTCTCGCTAACTTTGAATTGAATTATTCAACATCTACACAGTAATATCTCATGAAAATATTCATGGGCCTAGCAGAGGTCATCTCTAACAAGACTGCAGTGTACCTTTTTTCAAGAAAGTTTCAGATTTGCTTAAAATAAAATCCAGATATTGCCATAATATTAATAATATTTATTTTTCGCTAACTTTGAATTGAATTAATTCAAAATCTACACAGTAATATCTCATGAGAATAATCATGGACCTAGCAGACGTCACCCTTAACAAGTCTGCATTGTAGATTTTTCAAGAAAGTTTCAGATTTGCTTAAAATAAAATCCAAATATTGCCATAATATTCATAATATTTATTTCTCGCTAACTTTGAATTGAATTAATTCAAAATCTACACAGTAATATCTCATGAAAATAATCAGGGACCTAGCAGACGTCACCCCTAACAAGACTGCATTGTACCTTTTTCAAGAAAGTTTCAGATTTGCTTAAAATAAAATCCAAATATTGCCATAATATTAATAATATTTATTTCTCGCTAACTTTGAATTGAATTAATTCAAAATCTACACAGTAATATCTCATGAGAATAATCATGGACCTAGCAGACGTCACCCATAACAAGACTGCATTGTACCTTTTTTCAAGAAAGTTTCAGAGTGGCTTAAAATAAAATCCAAATATTGCCATAATATTAATAATATTTATTTTTCGCTAATTTTAATTGAATTTATTCGACATCCACACAGTAATATCTCATGAGAATAATCATGGACCTAGCAGACGTCACCCTTAACAAGTCTGCATTGTAGATTTTTCAAGAAAGTTTCAGATTTGCTTAAAATAAAATCCAAATATTGCCATAATATTCATAATATTTATTTCTCGCTAACTTTGAATTGAATTAATTCAAAATCTACACAGTAATATCTCATGAGAATAATCATGGACCTAGCAGACGTCACCCTAACAAGACTGCATTGTACCTTTTTTCAAGAAAGTTTCAGATTTGCTTAAAATAAAATCCAAATATTGCCATAATATTAATAATATTTATTTCTCTCTAACTTTGAATTGAATTAATTCAAAATCTACACAGTAATATCTCATGAAAATAATCATGGACCTAGCAGACGTCACCCTAACAAGACTGCATTGTACCTTTTACAAGAAAGTTTCAGATTTGCTTAAAATAAAATCCAAATATTGCCATAATATTAATAATATTTATTTCTCGCTAACTTTGAATTGAATTAATTCAAAATCTACACAGTAATATCTCATGAAAATAATCATGGACCTAGCAGACGTCACGCTGAACAAGACTGCATTGTACCTTTTTCAAGAAAGTTTCAGATTTGCTTAAAATAAAATCCAAATATTGCCATAATATTAATAATATTTATTTCGCTAACTATGAATTGGATTTATTCAAAATCTACACAGTAATATCTCATGAGAATAATCATGGACCTAGCAGACGTCACCTAACAAGACTGCATTGTATCCTTTTTCAAGAAAGTTTCAGATTTGCTTAAAATAAAATCCAAATATTGCCATAATATTAATAATATTTATTTCTCGCTAACTTTGAATTGAATTAATTCAAAATCTACACAGTAATATCTCATGAAAATAATCATGGACCTAGCAGACGTCACCCCTAACAAGACTGCATTGTACCCTTTTTCAAGAAAGTTTCAGATTTGCTTAAAATAAAATCCAAATATTGCCATAATATTAATAATATTTATTTCTCGCTAACTTTGAATTGAATTAATTCAAAATCTACACAGTAATATCTCATGAAAATAATCATGGACCTAGCAGACGTCACCCATAACAAGACTGCATTGTAGCCTTTTTCAAGAAAGTTTCAGATTTGCTTAAAATAAAATCCAAATATTGCCATAATATTCATAATATTTATTTCTCGCTAACTTTGAATTGAATTAATTCAAAATCTACACAGTAATATCTCATGAAAATAATCAGGGACCTAGCAGACGTCACCCCTAACAAGACTGCATTGTACCTTTTTCAAGAAAGTTTCAGATTTGCTTAAAATAAAATCCAAATATTGCCATAATATTAATAATATTTATTTCTCGCTAACTTTGAATTGAATTAATTCAAAATCTACACAGTAATATCTCATGAAAATAATCATGGACCTAGCAGACGTCACCTTAACAAGACTGCAGTGTAGATTTTTCAAGAAAGTTTCAGATTTGCTTAAAATAAAATCCAAATATTGCCATAATATTAATAATATTTATTTCTCGCTAATTTTAATTGAATTTATTCAAAATCTACACAGTAATATCTCATGAAAATAATCACGGACCTAGCTGAGGTCACCCTAACAAGACTGCAGTGTACGCTTTTTCAAGAAAGTTTCAGATTTGCTTAAAATAAAATCCAAATATTGCCATAATATTAATAATATTTATTTCTCGCTAACTTTAAACTGAATTTATTCAAGATCTACACAGTAATATCTCATGAAAATAATCATGGACCTAGCAGACGTCACCCTTAACAAGACTGCATTGTACCTTTTTTCAAGAAAGTTTCAGATTTGCTTAAAATAAAATCCAAATATTGCCATAATATTAATAATATTTATTTCTCGCTAACTTTGAATTGAATTAATTCAAGATCTACACAGTAATATCTCATGAAAATAATCAGGGACCTAGCAGACGTCACCCCTAACAAGACTGCATTGTACCTTTTTCAAGAAAGTTTCAGATTTGCTTAAAATAAAATCCAAATATTGCCATAATATTAATAATATTTGTTTCTCGCTAAATTTGAATTGAATTCATTCAAAATCTACACAGTAATATCTCATGAAAATATTCATGGGCCTAGCAGAGGTCATCACTAACAAGACTGCAGTGTACCTTTTTTCAAGAAAGTTTCAGATTTGCTTAAAATAAAATCCAAATATTGCCATAATATTAATAATATTTATTTCTCGCTAACTTTGAATTGAATTAATTCAAAATCTACACAGTAATATCTCATGAAAATAATCATGGACCTAGCAGACGTCACCCCTAACAAGACTGCATTGTACCCTTTTTCAAGAAAGTTTCAGATTTGCTTAAAATAAAATCCAAATATTGCCATAATATTAATAATATTTATTTCTCGCTAAATTTAAAGTGAATTTATTCAAATCTACACAGTAATATCTCATGAGAATAATCATGGACCTAGAAGTGGTCACCCTTAACAAGACTGCAGTGTACCTTTTTTCAAGAAAGTTTCAGATTGGCTTAAAATAAAATCCAAATATTGCCATAATATTAATAATATTAATTTATCGCTAAATTTAAAGTGAATTTATTCAAAATCTACACAGTAATATCTCATGAGAATAATCATGGACCTAGCAGACGTCACTCTTAACAAGACTGCATTGTAGCGTTTTTCAAGAAAGTTTCAGATTTGCTTAAAATAAAATCCAAATATTGCCATAATATTAATAATATTTATTTCTCACTAAATTTGAATTGAATTCATTCAAAATCTACACAGTAATATCTCATGAAAATATTCATGGGCCTAGCAGAGGTCATCACTAACAAGACTGCAGTGTACCTTTTTTCAAGAAAGTTTCAGATTTGCTTAAAATAAAATCCAAATATTGCCATAATATTCATAATATTTATTTCTCGCTAACTTTAAAGTGAATTTATTCAAAATCTACACAGTAATATCTCATGAGAATAATCATGAACCTAGCAGAGGTCACCCTTAACAAGACTGCAGTGTACCTTCTTTCAAGAAAGTTTCAGATTGGCTTGAAATAAAATCCAAATATTGCCATAATATTAATAATATTTGTTTCTCACTAAATTTGAATTGAATTCATTCAAAATCTACACAGTATTATCTCATGACAATATTCATGGGCCTAGCAGAGGTCATCACTAACAAGACTGCAGTGTACCTTTCTTCAAGAAAGTTTCAGATTTGCTTAAAATAAAATCCAAATATTGCCATAATATTAATAATATTTATTTTTCGCTAACTTTAAATTGAAGTTATTCGAAATCCACACAGTAATATCTCATGAAGATAATCATGGACCTAGCTGAGGTCACCACTAACAAGACTGCATTGTACCTTTTTTCAAGAAAGTTACAGATTTGCTTAAAGTAAAATCCAAATATTGTCATAATATTAATAATATTTATTTCTCACTAACTTTGAATTGAATTCATTCAAAATCTACACAGTAATATCTCATGAGAATAATCATGGACCTAGCAGAGGTCACCCTTAACAAGACTGCAGTGTAGCTTTTTTCAAGAAAGTTTCAGATTTGTTTAAAATAAAATCCAGATATTGTCATAATATTAATAATATTTATTTCTCGCTAACTTTGAATTGAATTCATTCAAAATCTACACAGTAATATCTCATAAGAATAATCATGGACCTAGCAGAAGTCACCCTTAACAAGACTGCAGTGTACCTTTCTTCAAGAAAGTTTCAGATTTGCTTAAAATAAAATCCAAATATTGCCATAATATTCATAATATTTATTTCTCGCTAACTTTGAATTGAATTAATTCAAAATCTACACAGTAATATCTCATGAAAATAATCATGGACCTAGCTGAGGTCACCAATAACAAGACTGCAGTGTGATCATTTTCAAGAAAGTTACAGATTTGCTTCAAAGAAATATCAAATATTGGAAATATATTACTATTATTTTCTTTATGAAGTGCTTTCATTTAGAAATCAAACGTCAGAATGTCTTGATTATCTCTGGATGACACCTTGAGGTACTCTACCATGAATCAGAAGTGAAAGTATTTTGTAACTACGCACCATTGTGTTCTAAATCTATTCTTAAATTAGACACCCATTTGCACATGAATGTGATTTTCTTTAGCTTTTATTTTGAAATTCTAAATCAGAATATCCCAATATTGGAATAATTACTTTATTTCATTTAATGTGTTCATCATTAATACCATTCATGATTTTTCATCTCTTCATTTATTTTAATCTATCACTATATCTGTATTTAAAGGCGTGTTTCGTCATATCACGTTCACCGGAAGTTCGCTCTTATTTTGAAAACAGTTTTCACACACTCACACCGTAATGCCTGGTATATACGTGTACTGAAAAAAATCGTGCGGGCTGGCTTGACTGTGTTTTTCGAAGTGGCGGCTGGCTTGACTGCAGTACGAGAAGACTGCGGCGTGACTTTTCTTTCCGTCTCCCACACGAGGCGACCGAATCGGTTCACGTACGCGTCTCTCGTAACAGCATAAACTCCAGACGAGAACGTGTCCTAAGAAGCCTCTGTGTCTACCTCAATGAGGATGATGAAACTCTCATCAAGGAATACATGGTAAGTAGATGTTATTTCACTCTGGTCTTTGACGACTGATCCTACTTGTTGGAATCTTTTTAGTATTTAAGCGGCACTCGGGTCAATTTGTGGTTTCTTGCCCATAGAACCGCAACTTGGAAGAAGCGGACAGGGAGTCGGCCACCATGGGACTTCATGTCGTTCGGAAAGAGGGTGCTGATGCAAGGGAAGAGCCTGAGCATGTCGGAGTGGTGATCGAGGGTGTGGAGCTGCTGAGCAACCTGGGAAGCGTTTCTTTTGGATTTTCCATGCTTTTTGGACTGATTTACTGTCTCAACATGAGCTACCCACAAGGGCTCAAATTCACATTTGAGTTCCTCCAGAAGGTGCTGATGAACTTGGATGGCAACAATCTTTCTCCTAGGTTCAAGCACTTAAAATTAAGATGCTCCAGTAAACTCACTTATAGGTCTGAAGGCCTCATGTTTTGTTTTACATTTTATTTTAGATCTTAAAGAGGATTGTCTTTTTCTCTCTCCCCACTTAAGGAACCAAAACAAACTTTAATTTGTATTGACATTTGCTCATTAACAATATTATTTGTGTTAGATAGTGGTATATTCAGACACATCTTGTTCATGGGTCAAGATCATTCCCTTTCACTGACGCCTGGTGCTAATGTTCGGTGGTCAATATTATTCCCTCACTGAGGCTTGCCATTTATTCCAGAAGCTTTCAAATTGTGTTCATTTAAGTGGTATGGCGAGGCAAAAAAAACCTGAAGAGTTGTGATGTTAATAAATGTTTAATAAATAAATGTTTGACTTTAATTTGACATGTGTGGCTTTTTCAAAATATTAGGTTCATGTAATCTAACCAAATACATTGGGTTTATGCATACGACCTGAGTAAGTGCAATTTAATTGATTTAATGTTGAGTTATCTAATTTAGTCATGTTGAATGAACATGATTAAGAAACGGATTGAAAATATTAGGTTAATCCAAATACATTGGGTTTATGCATAATACCTGAGTAAGTGCAATTTAATTGATTTAATGTTGAGTTATCTAATTTATTCATGTTGAATGAACATGATTAAGAAACATGGATTGAAATTTGATTTTTTACATTAGAGCTATGTGATCAAAATAGATGGAAAATTGTCATGTAATTGAAATGCATCCATTTTAACTTTTGGGCTTAAATATTTTTTTGAGTGCAGGCAGGCATCTTATTTGTGTTGTATAAATGCTATTGAGACAATTTCGAAAGTATGTTGAACTTATTAATTCATTTTATAAATGTCACAAGAATTCACAGCTAGAAAATTGCAGCTAAACTATGATTGCTATCCTTGTACCACATTGTTTTATGTGGTATGTTTCTCTTTGTTTTGTCTGTTCCAGTTTTACAAAGATCAATCTTGTATGAGCATTGCAGAGGGTGAAAAGAGTAAACGCAAGAAAAACTAGAACGGGCACTCGGTAGAGCGCATACCTTCGCCGCAGCCACTTTGTTATACTTGGCATGAGAGTGTGGGGAGCTTGATGTCATGTGAACATGTTGGCATTAGTTGCATGCCAATTGGATAAAAATTGACCGCGCTATGGTAAAAAGAAGATTTTGACCTTTTCATGACCTTGACCTTTGACCCGATCGATCCCAAAATCTAATCAAATGGTCCCCGGATAATAACCAATCATCCAACCAAATTTCATGCGATTTGGTTTAATACTTTTTGAGTTATGCGAATAACACACAAACACACACACATACAAATAAATACACAGCGATCAAAACATAACCTTCCGCATTTTCAATGCGAAGGTAAACAACACTTGTAATAACTACTTACTAACCCAGAGTGAGGTCATGCCGGGAAATATCAGACTGAGGCTTTTTAACGCTTTTACAGAGGTTTGATATTTCCCGGCATGACCGAGCGGTCAAGGTTAGTAGCCTAAGTTGTTTATTATATGGCATTTTTCGCTCTTATCATTTTGAAAAAAAAACTTATTGTAATTGTTAATAGAAAACAATTTCATTTTGTTTAGCTCTCATGTCTTCTCACGACACAATGTGTTTCAATTACTTGCTAACTTCTAGTTACAGCGATCAATATAAAAATCATTTTGCCGATGGGTGCCCTTTTTTTGGTTTGAGCACCTGCCCCCCAAAATGTCTGTGCACGTGCCTGTACACACACATATATATATTAGGGCTGTGAAATGATTACACATTGTAATCAAATTAATCACAGGTTTCTGTGGATTAATCATGATTAATCACATATTACCGATATTCTCGGTATATTTTTGTGAGAACATGAAGATTTATGATAAAAGACGGATCTATACATTTGACATTCTTTTTTTATTCATAAAAAATGCAACTCAGCAGTTCTGTAGCAGTTCTCTTCCACATGGAACATGAATGTATCTTCATCCTAAACAGAACGTTTCAACAGTCAACCATGAACTCCACCATGATGCAGCCTGAAGGCCTCTAGTCTTCCTCTAGCAGCTGCTGAGGCAAACTCACTTGTTCACATTCTCTGACCGCTTCTTTTGCACAATGTGTCCTGCGACTGAGAACCGTCGTTCACATGGAACCGTGGAAGAAGGAGTGGCGAGGTATCTGCTAGCTGTGAGGCCAACTGCTCATGGGCTCCTGAATGAGATGAGCACCACTCCAAGGGGCCGTCCTCCAGACCAACGCTCTGTGAGGCTGCTGCACCTCTTCATCGGAGTCACAACCTGAGCCCATTACCAGAAGAGTTTCTTCTTGGTGGCCCATCTTCAGCAGCTCGTGGCCTCCTGGCCCCGGGTGACTGTTCCTGCAGCAATCTCTCAAGTGTGGTCCACCCCTCTGGTCTCTTGGGGAGGCTCTTCAGGGCTTTAACACGTGGATCCAGCTGGTGCAATAGAGAGCCATTCTCTGAGCCATTCATTGTTGGTATTGTCTTGGCGGGAGGCTCGGTCTCTCTTGAATGCCGTCTTAAATGTCACCACATATGCGGGTCATCTTCGGTGACTTCCATTCCATGACGCAGGTGGCAGAGTGCAGGCAGAACCACAGAGCAGGAGACATCGGCCTCCCCACCCAGAATACCAGATACCTTCAGTGGAAACACACACAGAGGAAGATGGAGGAGGTGAGAGAGATCATTAAGTTATTAAAACAGGTACACAAATATAATTAGAATTGAATCCGTCCAACTTAATGTTAGAATAGTCCCGTTCTCATGGATGTCTTCCTTCAGGGCTCTAGAAGAGACTCCAGTCTCTGCAGTCGCTCCCATTCCTGTGGCGTCACTAGTTTGTGGTTCTGCTGGTCCATGGCTGCTGTCACTGCATCCGTACTGCGGATCAGACGTTTACCCATGTCCAGCGTTGAGCTCCAGCGTGTCGGGACGTCTTGGATCAGTGGCAGTCGTTGCCAGTAGTTTCCAGTAGTTTCCAGCAGATGCCGCAACTAGTCAAAAGGTGCCAAAGTGCCCGGACAGCGGAAGAAATCACTTTCATGATCACAGAATGGAGGAGCTGCGGTTTAGATAGATAGATAAAATAGCTATCTAGATCCACAGATGGATTAGATAATTAGTGTCTTTTTGTAGACTTACTTACAATATGCATTAAGATAGTGCTGTACATTACTGCTCTACAATATTTAATATGGTTTTGCTTCTATATATTACACTTGTATACCATATGTATAATGTAACCGCCTTTTTTAATAATGTCAGTTTATTTGGAAAACATGTTTTTGTAAGGTTCTGTGATGCTTGAGTTAGGTTTATAAATGCAATGAATGTGATGGTTATTAATTCAATACATTAAATTACACATCAAAGCACATATATTTGCTGAATCAATAAAGATACAGTTGTCATGGTGTGAACAGAATATGAAAAGAACGAGACGCAGAGAAAGTCAGGAAACAGGATTCACGGAACATATTTGTAAATATGAAATACATTTAATAAAACAAAACTCAAGAGGATGAACTCTCATGAAGCATCTCATCAGAGCTGAATGACCCCTCCACCTTGGAGCCCTTCTCCATGAATTATTCACAAAACATGTTGTCATCACTTTGGTGTTCAAAGTTGAAATCAAATAGTCGTTCAGCTTCTTCCTCTCCGCATGTTTTTTCCTCTGGCCTTTAGCGGTTCTGCTCGGTCCATTAGCGTCACCTCGGTCACTTTCTCCTTTAAAGGCCAGGTCCGCCACCACTTGGCTGCCAACAGAGCATGCTCAATTCTTCTTAATTTTCCAGAATTCTGCATGAGAAGAATATGAACATTACAAAAAAACACACCATTTATTTCAAGTACATTTCGTTTTTAAGTCACTTTGACTATACAATATGAAACAATAGCTAAATGTAATTAAGAAAGAAAAGTGATACATTTGAATTCTAAATCAGCACAGAAATACTGTAGGAGCTTTTTATTGTGTTAGTATTTAGTTCACTAACAATGACCACGCTGATAGCGATATGAGTTTGATCGGTTTATTGCGAAAGAGGGAAAAAGGAAAAGGGGTCGAGGGGAAGGGATGTAGAGATGAGGGATGTAGGGATGGGGTCGAGTGGAACGGGATGACGGTCGAGGGGTAAGAGGTAAGGGAGGTAGAGGGGTTAGGTGGGTGTGAGAGAGAGAGAGAGAAGGTCGGCGGGGTGAGACGGCGGGTTGCCGGTGTCCCGGTAGCTGCGGGAACGGGGAGTGGAGACTCGTGGGTGGGGGTTGTCTCCTCTTGAAGCTTCGGAAGGCTGAATCCCCCAAAAGGTAGCTTCAGGTAGACAAGCACCGGTGAGCGTTCCTGATGCCGTTCAGGTTGGAGCGAATGTAGGAGAGATATGCGGAGGAGGACCACCGGCCGAGCATCTTTATGACGTGGTCGGGTATTCCTTTGCTTGCGGCTGCGGAGGCGGCTCCGATGCGGAATGAGTGGCACGAGTATGACGCGGGAGGTATGCCGGATCTGGCTAGGACCTGGCGGAAGTGGTGGAGGAACCAGGACTGCGTGGCCCCCTTCCCTGTCTAGGTGATAAACAGGGGGTCTTGGGTTGGGCTCGTTGATCTTGAGTTTAGGTAGGCGCAGATGGGCTCATACGGACTCAGGAACGATTCTTGGCGGAAGAGGTAAACGCGCTGAGGTGGACCGTGCTGGTTAGTCTTGCTGCGTTTGAGGAGATATGCGATGGTGTCGGGAGGATGGATGGAGACGTCGGAAATGGTGGCGTGTAGCGACGGGTGGTGGACCGAGGTCGGAGTGGTAAACTCGGAGCAACGCAAGAAACCAAAGAACGCTAGCAGAAACATGGACTCTAGCGTTTTGTCCGTGAATGGAGACAGGTAGCCTGAACGGAGTGTCTGGATGCAGCGAGTGAGGAGGTCCTGAGTGAGGGGCAGAGATAGGTTCGGTGAGCGAAGGCCTTTAAGGAGCATGGCTATGTGCGAGTGGCTTGTGGCGGGACAGGGCGCCCCTGTGGACAGTTTGGTGAGGAAATTGATTCCGCTTAGGTAGACTTTCATGGTCGCTGACCTGATGCTGCGGGAGTGGGCGTATGTGACGAAGTTTGTGAGGGTGAGGACGTCGAGTGATGGGAATGGCAAGCCGGCAAAGGCGTGAAAAGCTTTAAAGCTGTGCCATCCTGTGAGGTACGAAGACAGTGTCCGTGGTGCGACGCTAGTGATGATGGCATCTTGGGAGGCGGAGATCAGGTGTCGTAGTTGAGGGGTCAGATGAAGATGGTGGCTGAAAACGGTGGGACCGGAGTCGGCTGGGGTTCCGAGGCTGGTGCTAATCGTTTGAATTTCTGAAATGAGAAACGGGAGAGTGAATCGGCGATGAGGTTTTTGTGACCTGGGATGTGGGTGGCTCTGATGATGAACTGACACCGGGCTGAAATTAGGGTTAGTCTGCGCATGAACTGCATGATGTCTAGGCAGCGTGACCGCCCTTTGTTGATGATGTCAACTACTGCGCTGTTGTCGGTGTAAAAAGTTATTGTCTTTTTGGACCATTCAGGCCCCCAAAGAATGGCTGCGATGACGATGGGATACAATTCTGAGATCGCGGAGGAGGGAGTCAAGGACGCGAATTCCGCCGGCCAATCGGCTGAAAACCATTTGTTGCCGAAGAGGCCGCCGAAGCCTATTGAGGGTGCTGCGTCTGTGTAGAGCTGGATGTCTTCCGGTTTTGTAATGTGGTCATCATAGAAGAAGGAGATTCCATTCCACGAGGAGAGGAACTGGTGCCATAGTTTAAGCTCTGTTTGGCATGCGTTGTCGAGCGTGACGTGTGTCTGGAGGTTTTCGGCGGAAGCGGCGACTGAGAGAAGGTGGGACAAGAAGGAACGACCTTGGGGAATGATACGAATGGCGTAATTAAGGTGGCCTAGCAGTGAGAGGAGTTGGCGCATGTGGGGGTCAGGAGGAAATTGGAGATAATCAGGGAAATGCGGTTGATTTTCTCGAGGGGTAGAGACGCTTGGAATAGGACCGAGTCGAGGGTGATGCCGAGGAATTCCAGTGACGTGCTGGGACCTGCGGTTTTCTCTGCAGGAAGGGGGACGCCGAGTTCCTGGAACAAGGAGGTCAGGGCATGGAGGCCGTGTGCCGGGGGGGAGGAAGGTGGTGTGACGGTGAGGAAGTCGTCCAAGAGGTGGATGACGTAGGGGAGTTTATGGACATTCACTAGGACCCAACAGAGTGCCTCGGATAAGCAGTCAAAGATGTTGGGGCTGCTTTTGCACCCGAAGGTCAGGCGCACGGCAAAGTAGTAAGCGCCGTTCCAGGAGACGCCGAAGAGGTGCCAGTAATCCGGGTGGATGGGCATTATTTTAAAAGCGCTGGTGATGTCAGCTTTGGACAGCCAGGCTCCTCGGCCTGCGAGGCGGATGAGGGATGTGGCATGGCCGATTGTTGTGTACTGCATGGAGTAGTCTGCGCTGGGGATGAGGCTGTTGATGCTTGGGGTTGAGGAGCCGCGAGGTGCTGAGAGGTCTATAATTAGCCTCTTTTTGCCCGAATATTTCCTGGTAGCTATTCCGATGGGGCTTATTCTAACTATGGGGAAAGGTGGGCTGGTGAGTGGGCCGATCATAAATGAGTTTTTAACTTCCTGGGCTAAGAGTTTGGCAACTATGTCAGGCTCGGCAGTGGCTGACTGCAGGTTTTTGCACGTAAAGGAAGACTGTGGTACTGCAGAAACGCCTGGGTGGAAACCGTGAGTGAGACCTTGTACAAGATAACTCGTGAACTGGGGGTCTGGGTGTCCCTCCAGTGCGGAGGCTAACGCGGGGATGTTAATCGGTGTCCCGAGGTACTTACAAAGCCTGTGTTTTAGAGGGTTATGGGGGCAGGTTGATTTAGTGTGAAGGAGCAGGTGTGGAGGAATCGACAGCTGGAGGCGTTGCATCCCAGGTCGTTGAAATTGTTGCAGACCGTCTTCCCGCCCTGGTAGAGGATGGGTCTTCCTCTCCGGTCTGTGTCCTTGGCGGGAGGGCGGGGGGCTGGTTTGACGGGGTAGGGGCGGGGGGCTGTGGTGGGAGGTGGGACTTTGTTTACAGGGAATTGGTTGCGGCTGCGTTGTAGAGAGGAAGCATGAGGAGGCTGGGTGGGCTGGTGCGCTGCAGAGCTCGCAGTTAAGGGAAGGGCGGGATGCAAACTCGACAATATAATTCTGGGTCGAGGGTTCTCCAATATGTGCCCTGGTTGTACTGTTGCACGCGGCCGGCGGCCTCGGAAGCAAACAGGACGTGGTAGCTACAGAACCCGTTGTTGCCGAACCGCAAGGCTAAATTGAGGATTAACGTGAAGTAGTTGTCCAGCTCGGGCCTGCGGTCGGGTAGGGCGGAGCAGATGACGTCACGGTACAGGGAGAAAGCGTACGCGAACTCCGTTGTCGTGAGTTCTTTGGACCGGGTGGGGAGAGGCTGGCTCAGCTCGACGGGGCCGAATATGGTGAGCAGTTCTCTAGGGGTCTGGGTGTTGCTAGCTGATGGGTGGATGAGATGGGCGAGGTCGACGTAGTTACCGGTGAGAATCTGCTGCCTGATGGAGTTAGATAACGGGGATGGTCGGGTGGGTGGGTGTGCTGGAGGTGTTGCTATGGCGAGGGTGGGCCTGGCGGGTGGAGGTACGTGCTGTGGAAGGAAGTTGTGAACTGATGCTGGCTGACCTGTGGAATGAAAGGTTGTATGCAGGTTAGTATTACACACATTTGGGAGATGGGGGAGGGAAGGGTAATGAAAGGGGTAGGGGGGAGGGGGGGGGAACGGGAACGAAGGAAGGGTGGGGAGGGGTGCTTGGATGGAAGGAAGCATGTGCATGGGGTGGAAGTGAAGGCTGTACGAGGGAGCCTGCCAGGTGGGTGGCCTCTGGGTTGAGGGCATGCTGGGGGGGTGCGATGCAGCCTGGCCCTCTGTGGTTGGCATAGTGACGTCATTGGCGTTGCTGCTGGCGCGGCGCTGGGAACCCGGAAGTGCCGTGGTGTTCCGCTGGTGTTCAGTCAGCCGTTGGTGTAGTCGTGCTTTCCTGTCGGATTCGAAAAACGGGATGTTGCGCTCGGTGAGTGCATCTTTCAATTTACGCACTGTCCACCCGGAGTTGTTTGATGACGGCGCTCGGAGGGGCGTCGGCGTGGAGACCGATCGCGGCTGGCGTTCGAGCGGCTGGAAGAGTGCCGTCGGGGAGGGGCGATGTCCCTCGGGCGACGGAGACGGGATCTCCGCGCGGGGCTGTTGGATTGCGAGGGGCCGATGACGTCGGGGCTGCCCGGGGATCGGTGTCCGGAGCCGTGAGTGACGCTGGCTGTATGTCGCGGTCGCCGGCGGCGACATATGGCGGGAGACGGTGGGGTCTCTGGGTCTTCGGGCATTATCGGCTCGTCTGCGAAGAGGTCGGCATCGGAAGCGGTGAGTGAGAGTTCTGGGTCCATGCTGCTACGGGATGTAGAGACAGAGTTACGGGGAGATGGGCAGGTGTGCTCGGTTTAAATGCTCTCGTACACGGAAGTGAGCTACGTGGTCATTGCTCCCGAACTAAGTTCTGTAAAACTCCATTTATTCTATTTGTAAGTATTCTTGTTTAATTATTCGAGATGTTTGCCTATTCAGAATATACATATATTTGTTAAATTAAGCCATTTGTCGTTGTTGTCTATGTATACTTAGTCTTTGGTTTGTTCCCTTGTTTATGAATTGGGTAATGCGACTGATTTATCGAACAAATGGCCACGACAAATACTATTTCAAGATGTCTCTAGTGATCTGCACTTGATGCTTGTGGACTGTGGCTGGAGTTCCTTGAGCATGGATGTTGTTTCAAAACCACCAATGGACGAGTCGGTGGTAGAAGCAGGATTTCACTGCAGTGTAAATAATATGGTGGGACTCCAATCCACCAGCAAAGTATGTACAATGTTCCTAGAGTTCTTATCTAGAGGAGGGAGACTTTATCCTTTTGTTTCACTGTGTATTTGTTCAGACATGATATATCAGACTTTTAACAATTACCTGTTGGTCTGTCGGCTCTTGAGGTGCAGGGCTGTCTCCCTTATATCCTCCACTTGAAATGAACAGAGTAAATTGTGACATTACTTTCACGATTGACTTTTCTTAAAATGTCACACTTTACAGAGAGTGCTGGATTATTATGGCAAGCTGATTATAGGCATACAGTTAGCTGTCGAAACACAATTCTTCATTTATTTATTATTGATCTTGATGAACAAATACATATTAGAAATTGCATTTCCCTTCATCACTAAACCTGTTAGTGTTCATAAAAATGCATGAAATGTACATTTAACACACACCACCTCCGTAGTGCCAAGTCAGGCAAGGAACAGGAGAAAAGCAGAGGACAAGTTATTACTGCCACCTGCTCACCACAAAGCACCCCTACCATCAGATGGACTTTCCCAAAAGCAAAGGAATTACTTAGATCTCATAAAGAAAAAGGTCTTTCCTGTGTGCATCTTCCTGTTTCAAGAGGCTTTCTGCCTCGTGTCTCCAAAGACAAAGCGTTGGCCTCAGCCACTGAATTGTTACCTTCAAAGCAACATAAATTCACATTTTGTGACCACATTTAAGTTCTATGTGTACAAAGTTGTGAAATCAAATGAATCCAAGATGTAACAATTTCACCAAATCTTTACTAATGCTCCATTTGGGCACAACGACCATCAGGGCCACCAGAACGCGTGTTCAATACTCCTGACTTATTCAACAGAGTATGGTCATGGCATCTATTTATGTGCTGTATGTTCATTTATTACACCGTTATCGAGAGCAAATATATGAATAGAGTCATGCAGTTTATGGTTTATGCTCGTGTTTAAAAAAAAAAAAATAGCATGCAGTCACTGGATAACAGTAAAGCACAGGTATATGTAAAAACAAACAAAGTGACAGTGTATTTCACACCAAATACCATTCATTATTATGAATGTGAGGGTTTTTTCTCTCACAATTTAATAAATACTATGAATCCTACCTCTGGCAGAATGACTTCTTCCAGACACATCTGCTGTTCCATCTCTTTTCCCGGGACAGGCAGGATGTTCTTCAGGCTGTTGATCATCTCTGCAGTCTAAAACATTTTACAAATGATAGTTATTACATATGATCTACAAAGTACAGACTTTCTTCAGAAGCTTTGATGAAAATGTCGTGCTTCTGTTTTTTGACAAACATTATTATAAATACAGATCATACTTTCCTAACGATTAGAGACAAAGAGAAACACGTCTTGCTAGTTACGATGAAACATGGCAATGTTTTGAGCATAGCTTCAACTCATCCAACAATGTGTTGTTGGTGGCATACCTCATTTGTAATCCTGGATTAAAACCCTTGTTTTTATGGAGATAGTTTCTGTTGCCATCTGTGATCTTTTGCTCCAGATCCTGCAAAGAGCAGAACAATTCTGATGTCATGTATTTCTTTTGCCATCTCATGTGAACAAGTTAAAGTATTGATAACCCAAAATGAATGAGTTGTCGCACTTGCCGCCGAGTTGCCGCCGAGTTGTCGCTGCCAGTGACTGCACTCGCCCTCTCTCTGATCCGGTCAGCGGCGTGAAGCCGTTAGCCTCCAGCTCGTCATCCAGAGTCTGGGCCGCATTCGCGCGCTACATCGTTACAGGTCAACGGGGCCTTACTTCTGCTGGAGCTGCTGGTGTTCGCTCTGGATCTTCCCCAGCTCGATCAGCAGCCAGGCCCGCTCCTTGGAGGACTCGTCCAGGCTCCTCCGGGCGTCCGCTAGCTCCGTCTCGTAGAGGGCTTTCAGGCCGGTCACCTCGCGGCTCCTCACGTCCTCCTTCTCCTTGATGTAAAACTGGAGGGCATCGTTCTCCGACTCCAAGCTGCGGACCTTTTCGATGTACACCGCCAGGCGATCGTTGAGGTCCCGGAGCTGCTGCTTCTCCTGCAGCCGGGTGATCCTGTTTACCGTCAACGGAGTGCCGCACGTGCTCCGCTGACCGGTAGGAGTAGCGGTCGCCATTGTTTAAAAAAACTTAAATAAACCCGTTTTATGAGACTGCGACTGAACTAAATCAAGATAAAGCGCGCGGGGGGGGGGGGGGGGGGGCGGTCAAGGACTTCGGTTGAGGCGCTTAACGAGGACCTGAAGCGCCGTCCTGGTATTTTCTTATCGGAGGGGAAGAAGCGGTTGGCTTCCTAATAGAGAGAGGGCAAGTGCAATCACTGGCACCGACAACTCACTGGCAACTCACTGGCACCTCAGTGGCACCTCAGTGGCAAGTCTGTGGCAAGTGCCACAGACTTGCATAGATAATGTATTTTTTTAGACTTACTTACAATATGCAATACGATATTGCTGTACAATACTGCTGTACTATATTGAATATTGTTTTGCTACTACTACGTTTCACTTCGTAATATATAACACTTATATACCATGATATGTATAATGTACCCGCCTTTCTTTAATAATAATTTAAAAAAAAGATATATATATATATAATTTATTGTTTTACCATGTCATACTGTTATACCGCCATGAAATTCTACTTTGAGGAGATGCCACTGTTAGTCTAAAGTGTAAGCACTGGCACTCAGTGACACTTGCCGGCACTTGCCAGCAGTTGCCAGCAGTTGCCAGCAGATGCCACTACTAGTCAAAAAGTGCCACTACTAGTTAAAAAGTGCCACTACTAGTCAAAAAGTGCCATCAGACGGAGGGTCGGCCGCAGTGACGAGTCTGCGACGATTTAGTGACAAGCTTCACTGAAGTGCCCGGACAGCGGAAGAAATCACTTTCATGATCACAGAATGGAGGAGCTGCGGTTTAGCTAGATAGATAGATAGCTAAAATAGCTAGATACACAGATGGATATATATATATATATATATAATTAGTGTCTTTTTGTAGACACTTACTTACAATATGCGATAGTGCTGTACATTACTGCTGTACTATATTTAATATTGTTTTGCTTCTACTACGTTTCACTTCGTAATATATTGTAGCGACCCTGTGAAGTGGCTGTCAATCAAAGTGTGGCACCGTGCGTGCTGGTCGAGGGGGCGTGCCTGTGATTGGCGGAGTAGAGGGAGGCGGGTTAACCTGTCGGAAAACGGGAGTTAAGGGTGGTTGACGGGAACCGTTGTTGTTGACTTTCGACCTGCTAAGCTGAGAGGAACACGCTGTATGTGTTGGTGGATGCCCAATAAAGGGAGGATTAATAACGTCGTCCCGTCTCCGTGTCATCAGTGCCATAACGTCCGAGACGTTACAATATCATGGTATATAAGTGTAATAGATTACGAAGTGAAACGTAGTAGTAGCAAAACAATATTAAATATAGTACAGCAGTAATGTACAGCACTATCTTATTGCATATTGTCAGAAAGTGTCTACAAAAAGACACTAATTAATATATATATATATATTAATTAGTGTCTTTTTTATATATATATACACACATCCATCTGTGTATCTAGCTATTTTAGCTATCTATCTATCTAGCTAAACCGCAGCTCCTCCATTCTGTGATCATGAAAGTGATTTATTCCGCTGTCTGGGCACTTTAGTGAAGCTTGTCACTAAATCGTCGCAGACTCGTCACTGCGGCCGACCCTCCGTCTGCTGGCACTTTTTGACTAGTAGTGGCACTTTTTAACTAGTAGTGGCACTTTTAAACTAGTAGTGGCACTTTTTGACTAGTAGTGGCATCTGCTGGCAACTGCTGGCAAGTGCCGGCAAGTGCCACTGAGTAGCTGTGGCAACTACTGGCAAGTGCCACTGAGTGCCAGCGTCGCTAGGTGGATCTCGCCCCTACTGTCCTAATATGGCGGATCATGAGATATTTTACGTTGTTTTCCAGCTGACCAATGGCGATGCCTTCTCGTCTGGGTTCACTTGGAATAGTGACCGCTATATGCCGACACGGTGCGCAGTAGGCGGAGTCTATTTACGTTAGGCTTTGTGGGGGGCTGACCCCGGTTTGTTGGATCCGAGCTGTCCCGGTGTTAATAACAAGCGCCGCCTGACTTCTCTGATAACGGCTGCTTTTGAAATCATTCGGTTGTATGAATTCTCCCCGTAGTGGCCATACAACGATACAGATAATAGCTCGGGTGTTATAGAGTAATTACATTTTAAGATAAATATCCTAATAAGTTGTTTTCCTGCCCGGAAACAAAGAAAGAGAAAACCCAACTATTCAGAACAGGGAGATGAAACTGATGTATGGAACCTCTTTGTTATGAGTTTATAACGTTTGGTTGAATTAAGAGAAATGAGCTGACAAATATATATGTTAAAAACAGGAAAGTGAATAAAAATATATACACAGGTTTTTTTTGTTTTTTGTTCTAATTACATTTCTATGTATTTTAATACTATTTGGCTATTGCTGCTATGCTCCTTTTGCTAGATTCCTAGGTTTTTGTGTGTGCTAATTTAAAGTGAATTAACATCTGGAAACTTCAGCAGTTAAAACTGTGTTTACACATCATTCATAGCTTATTAATGTGTTCCCTTTCCACAGCGTGTTGTTAAAACAATTATTTTTACAATATAATGTTAAAGCCCTTGATAGATAAGAAAGCCGTTTGACAGTTAATCAGTTGGGAGTGGTATTGTTTGTGAGAACCGATACCGTACCCTACAAACCAAACAGGATCAGGCTGCAGATCCATCTCCCACATGTGAAATAATACATAATGAATAAATACGCATCGCAGCCACCGCTGTTCCTGTCGTGGCTAGGGAGAGCTGGAACCGGCGACGGGACGGGGTCAGGGGAAAGGTTCCGGCTCTCCCCGTCCCGTCGCCGCATCGCAGCCACCGCTGTTCCTGTCGTGGATAGGGAGAGCCGGAACCAGTGACCGAACGGGCAGAGCCGGCGACGGGACGGGGAGAGCCGGAACCAGTGACCGAACGGGCAGAGCCGGCGACGGGACGGGGAGAGCCGGAACCAGTGACCGAACGGGCAGAGCCGGCGACAGGACCGGGAGAGCCGGCGACGGAACGGGGAGAGCCGGCGACGGGACCGGGAGAGCCGGAGCCGGTGACGGGAAGGGGAGAGCCGGCGACGGGAGCGGGAGAGCCGGAACCGGCGACGGGACGGGGAGAGCCGGAACCGGTGACTGAACGTGCAGAGCCGGCGACGGGACGTGGGAGAGCCGGAACCGGCGACGGGACGGGGAGAGCCGGAACCGGTGACCGAACGGGCAGAGCCGGCGACGACACGTGGGAGAGCCGGAACCGGCGACGGGACGGGGAGAGCCGGCGACGGGACGGGGAGAGCCGGAACCGGTGACCGAACGGGCAGAGCCGGCGACGGGACCGGGAGAGCCGGCGATGGGACCGGGAGAGCCGGAACCAGTGACCGAACGGGCAGAGCCGGCGACGGGACGGGGAGAGCCGGAACCGGTGACCGAACGGGCAGAGCCGGCGACGGGACCGGGAGAGCCGGCGACGGGACGGGGAGAGCCGGAACCGGTGACGGGACGGGGAGAGCCGGCGATGGGACCGGGAGAGCCGGAACCGGCGACGGGACGGGGAGAGCCGGAACCGGTGACCGAACGGGCAGAGCCGGCGACGGGACCGGGAGAGCCGGCGATGGGACCGGGAGAGCCGGAACCGGCGACGGGACGGGGAGAGCCGGAACCGGTGACCGAACGGGCAGAGCCGGCGATGGGACCGGGAGAGCCGGAACCGGCGACGGGACGTGGGAGAGCCGGAACCGGTGACGGGACGGGGAGATCCGGAACCGGCGACGGGACGGGGAGAGCCGGAACCGGCGACGGGACGGGGAGAGCCGGCGACGGGACGGGGAGATCCGGAACCGGTGACGGGACGGGGATAGGGACAGGGGAAAGGTTCCGGCGGGGGCTGTGATGCAGTGACGGGACGGGGAGAGCCGGAACATTTTCTTCACCAGCAACATTTTCCAGCTCATTCTGTGGGAGACGCTCCCAGGCCAACTGGGAGTAAATCCACCCTTTTTAGGGACCTTTCTCTCATCCGTGACCTCGTTCTGTTGGACACACTTTGATTTTGTGATCGGCAAGTATCCGCATAACACATCTGGAACGCTGCATTGCGTACTGGCCGATTTCTTGGTTGGTCCCAAAGGTATCGGGGGCGGGGGGGGGAGAAGGTGCGTGACGATGGCGTCTGGGCGGCGGGGGAGGAGGGTGTGGTGACCACGACGGTGTCACTGTCGTCGGGGGGGAGGGGGGTGGAGGAGGGTGACCGTGGCTTTATGGACTTCACATTGTTTTCTAGAGCCTTGTTTTTGGTCTTTAGGAACCCAACATAGTCTTCTCGGGACTTGTTGTTGTTCTCCAGGACCTCAACATTGTTTTCTAGAGACTTGTTGTTGTTCTCCAGGACCTCAACATTGTTTTCTAGAGACTTGTTGTTGTTCTCCAGGACCTCAACATTGTTTTCTAGAGACTTGCTTTTGTGCTCCAGGACCTCAACATTGTTTTCTAGAGCCTTGTTTTTGGTCTTTAGGAACCCAACATAGTCTTCTCGGGACTTGTTTTTGGTCTCCAGGACCTCAACATTGTTTTCTAGAGACTTGTTGTTGTTCTCCAGGACCTCAACATTGTTTTCTAGAGACTTGTTTTTGGTCACCAGGACCTCAACATTGTTTTCTAGAGACTTGCTATTGTTCCCCAGGACCTCAACATTGTTTTCTAGAGACTTGTTTTTGTTCTCCAGGACCTCGACATTGTTTTCTAGAGACTTGTTTTTGTTCTCCAGGACATCAACATTGTTTTCTAGAGACTTGTTTTTGTTCTCCAGGACATCAACATTGTTTTCTAGAGACTTGTTGTTGTTCTCCAGGACCTCAACATTGTTTTCTAGAGACTTGTTTTTGGTCACCAGGACCTCAACATTGTTTTCTAGAGACTTGCTATTGTTCCCCAGGACCTCAACATTGTTTTCTAGAGACTTGTTTTTGTTCTCCAGGACCTCGACATTGTTTTCTAGAGACTTGTTTTTGTTCTCCAGGACATCAACATTGTTTTCTAGAGACTTGTTTTTGTTCTCCAGGACATCAACATTGTTTTCTAGAGACTTGTTTTTGTTCTCCAGGACATCAACATTGTTTTCTAGAGACTTGTTTTTGTTCTCCAGGACCTCAACATTGTTTTCTAGAGACTTGTTATTGTTCTCCAGGACATCAACATTGTTTTCTAGAGACTTGTTTTTGTTCTCCAGGACATCAACATTGTTTTCTAGAGACTTGTTTTTGTTCTCCAGGACATCAACATTGTTTTCTAGAGTCTTGTTTCTGGTCTCCAGGACCTCAGCATTGTTTTCTAGAGACTTGCTATTGTTCTCCAGGACCTCTGCATTGTTTTCTAGAGACTTGCTATTGTTCTCCAGGACATCAACATTGTTTTCTAGAGACTTGTTATTGTTCTCCAGGACATCAACATTGTTTTCTATAGACTTGTTTTTGGTCTCCAGGACCTCAACATTGTTTTCTAGAGACTTGTTTTTGGTCTCCAGGACCTCAACATTGTTTTCTAGAGACTTGTTTTGGGTCTCCAGGACCTCAACATTGTTTTCTAGAGACTTGTTTTTAGTCTCCAGGACATCAACATTGTTTTCTAGAGACTTGCGTTTCGTCACCAGGTCCTCAATATAGTCTTCTAGAGACACTCGGTCCTCAATACGGTCTGTTTGAGACTTGCGGTTCGCCACCAGATTCTCCTCCTTTAATCTGCATTGAGCTTCCTGGCTGAACAACTGTTGTTCTGATCGCTGCAGTCTTAAGAACAGACCCAAAGTGTCCTCACCGTTTTCGATTGAAATCTTTGACATGGTGTGTGGCGTTGGGCATGGGTCGAGTGTCCGCTGCCTTTTTTTTGGCGACAGAGATATTTTATCGCCATCCTCAGTTTGTCGTTTCCGCCATAGTCCTAGTTCAGGTCCAGGGTGAGGAGTGTCCGGGCATGGGTCGAGTGTCCGCTGTCGTTTATTTGGTGGCAGCGATGTTTCCTCGACATCCTCAGTTGGTCGTAACCGCCGTCGTCCTGTGTTTGGCTTTGATTCAGGTCCAGGTCGGTCCTGAGGACCGTCAGCCTTGTGTGGTCCAGGTCGGTCCTGAGGATCATCCCCGTTTACCTGGATGGTCGTTTTAGTCCAAAAAAGTCTGGAAATAAATTCCAACATTGTTCGTTTGTAACGTTTTTCCCGTAGACTAGACGCGTAATGAATACTGGTTAGCGGAAGCGACTGTTGAGAATCACTCGCACAGCTTCTATATATAGAATAAATACTCACGTCATCAATTCGTCCCTTGTTATGGCTTTCATCGTTCCTCGGACACGCCCCCATCAAAGATCAAAACAGATTCGCCTTTTTAAGTTCCCTTGATCGGCGCACCCAAGTCAACAAGGAAGTCGAGCCTTCGATATCCACGAGATGTCTTGTGAAGTCTCGTTGAGAAGTTCTCGCGAGATCTAATGCCTTAAACCCATATCGGTTCGTTCGAGATGAGCCAGTCCTGCGCAGAATCGATCACCGGCGATCGGCGCACAATGCTTGTGTATTTCTATCCATCCCTCCTCGTTGTAAACATCATGTATTTGACCATGTGTTGTTCGGGAAGCAAGAAATAACGACAACTGAAGAATAAAACCACTTTTGAACAGCAAGTTGGGAGCTTGTTAAACTCTAAAACCTCCAGGGCCACAGCAACTGCATCATTTGTTTTTAATAGATTTTAGGTACTGACAGAAGTGAAAATGCACTTACCAAAAATGTCACAGTGGAGTATGTCACGATGAAGTTGTGCATACAAACATTCAACATAGTCTAATACAAATGACATAGTGTCGTACATAATAATTAAGTGTCATTTTATGGTATACATATCATTTATAAATGGTGTGATTTAAAAGAAAGAACACTGCCAGGCAAATTGTGATGACATCATCTGATTATCAATGTATGACCCAATATGCCTACCTGTGTTTTGGGCATGCCTTTTTTATAGAGGATTTACCAAACTTTAACAGATTTTGATTTGTTTTGAATAGAAGAAATGCACCTGGACCATCTTCCATTTAGCATTAATGGGGAGGAGGGAGTGTGTGTGTGTGTGGGGAGGGGGGGGGGGGTAATGGCATTATTACATACAATCCATATATAATTTGGTATGATAAAACAGGTCAAAAAGTAGGTTACATCTATTCAATCATGAGTACAGTAACATGAATGTTTCTATATATGAATGAACATGTGTTTGCTTTATTACTGTGCAAAACAAAATATACATCTCTGAATGCGTAGAGTATCGGTGAATGGACTCCCGCACTGACGACACTTGATGAGTAATCAAATTACTTTACCTTCCTATATATAACATATCATATATAAATACTCCTGTTTGAATGAATTGCACTGAAGCCAATTGATACAATAACCATATGCGAGGATTTATGAATGAGGCTCTTGAGGAAAGTCTGAGCACATGAGTCATGCACTTCAGTATTTAAAGAGCAGGCAGGCGAGGGGCCAGGTGAGGGGCCAGGCGAGGGTCGTTCCTCAGCCTCACAGTCAAATTCTGGAGCTCCAGAGGAGCTGCTTCCATGTGCCTGAAACCAAACACAGACATAATGAGACGCCCGCCGCCTCGCCGCTCTGCGTCATGAAGGAGGTGGGCGTGTGAACGCTGTGCTGCCCTACATGCGGAGGCGTTGCTTGGCGACGTGTATTTGGAGCGTCTTCTCAGAGCAGTAGCTGTCGTGCTCGTCCTGCTGCAGCTTCTCCTGGAACGACTGGTTCTCCTGGAACGACTGGTTCTCCTGGAACGACTGCTGCTTCATCTGCAGCGCCCGGGTCCCCTGAACACATCGTACACCGAACCGCTAGGAAGTGTGTCTCTGTAGTTATGGAGTGTCTTTGTGTAGTTATGAAGTGTCTTTGTGTAGTTATGAAGTGTGTCTTTGTGGTTATGGAGTGTATATATATAGTTATGTGGTGTCTCTTTGTGGTTATGTAGTGTCTCTTTGTAGTTATGTAGTGTCTCTTTGTGGTTATGTAGTGTCTCTTTGTAGTTATGTAGTGTCTCTTTGTGGTTATGTAGTGTCTCTTTGTAGTTATGTAGTGTCTCTTTGTAGTTATGTAGTGTCTATCTGTAGTTATGAAGTGTCTATCTGTAGTTATGAAGTGTCTATCTGTAGTTATGAAGTGTCTCTGTAGTTATGAAGTGTCTCTCTGTAGTTATGAAGTGTCTCTGTAGTGATGAAGTGTCTCTCTGTAGTTATGAAGTGTCTATCTGTAGTTATGAAGTGTCTCTGTAGTTATGAAGTGTCTCTCTGTAGTTATGAAGTGTCTATCTGTAGTTATGAAGTGTCTCTGTAGTTATGAAGTGTCTCTCTGTAGTTATGAAGTGTCTATCTGTAGTTATGAAGTGTCTCTGTAGTTATGAAGTGTCTCTCTGTAGTTATGAAGTGTCTCTGTAGTGATGAAGTGTCTCTCTGTAGTTATGAAGTGTCTCTCTGTAGTTATGAAGTGTCTCTGTAGTTATGAAGTGTCTCTGTAGTTATGAAGTGTCCCTCTGTAGTTATGAAGTGTCTCTCTGTAGTTATGAAGTGTCTCTGTAGTTATGAAGTGTCTCTCTGTAGTTATGAAGTGTCCCTCTGTAGTTATGAAGTGTCTCTCTGTAGTTATGAAGTGTCCCTCTGTAGTTATGAAGTGTCTCTGTAGTTATGAAGTGTATCTCTGTAGTTATGAAGTGTCCCTCTGTAGTTATGAAGTGTCTCTCTGTAGTTATGAAGTGTCCCTCTGTAGTTATGAAGTGTCTCTCTGTAGTTATGAAGTGTCTCTGTAGTTATGAAGTGTCTCTGTAGTTATGAAGTGTCCCTCTGTAGTTATGAAGTGTCTCTCTGTAGTTATGAAGTGTCCCTCTGTAGTTATGAAGTGTCTCTCTGTAGTTATGAAGTGTCTCTGTAGTTATGAAGTGTCTCTGTAGTTATGAAGTGTCTCTCTGTAGTTATGAAGTGTCTCTCTGTAGTTATGAAGTGTCTCTGTAGTTATGAAGTGTCTCTTTGTAGTAGTGTCTCTGCAGTAGTAACGGTACCTCTTCCCAGAGCGTCTGAATGAGCTCGGCCTTCTCCAGCAGCCTCTGCTTGCCGTCGGCCACGACGTCCCGGTGGAGCCGCTCGGCGTCGGCGGCGCTCAGCGTCTCGGGGCCGTCCAGCCGGAGCAGGAAGGGAGCCAGGAAGTCCGTCTTCCTCTGCTGCAGCCACAGCTGCTCCTCGGCAGCCTGGCGCTCCTACGGCGGTGAAGGTGTGTTCCCACCAAGCCTTACCTTTTACCGAGTATTACATTGGTGACAATGTGTGTTTGTGTGTGGGGGGGGGGGGTCTCACCATATCCTGTCTCTGGCTGCGGGCCCTGGCTTCTCCGGTTGCCGTCCACGGGGAGAAGTGAAGCCGGACGTCTTGCTTCTCCTTCACTCTGCAGGCCAGGACTTTCTCATCTGCTCACACGGGAGATTAAAGTGGAGACCCCATCACCTGGTGGTGGAGACCCCATCACCTGGTGGTGGAGACCCCAGTGTGTGTGAGTAGTGGTGACCCCATCACCTGGTGGTGGAGACCTCATCACCTGGTGGTGGAGACCCCAGTGTGTGTGAGTAGTGGTGACCCCATCACCTTCATCTTTTTTTATACCTCTTTCAGGGAATCTTCGATTTGTAAAAGCATCTTCTCTTCCTCGTCCATCAGGTGGTACAGCATCTTAATGGTGGACAGATGCTTCAGGGGCTTCGGAGAGGGTTCCACCTACACACACACACACACACACACACACGATCTCTCAGAAGCAGCTCAGTCAGGCTCCTCCTCCTGTGTTCTGTACCCTGGAGCAGCGGGCCACCCCCGTCTCCCTCTCCCTCTCCATCTGGAGCTGGGCCGTGTCCCGGGCCAAGTCCATCTTCGTCAGCGTGCGCAGATTCGGAATATCGATGCTCCTCGTCGCGGCGATGAACCCGTCGTCCTCGAGATGGTAGGTCAACTCGATCTGGTTCAGGTCCAATAAGAACACTCGCTTGGCCACGTCATCGGAGGCCAGTTTGGATTGGTTCCTGTGGAAATGCTCCACCACTTTCTGTTTGCACGAACACACACACACACCAATCACCATCATCATCATCATCATCATCTTCAACATCCTCATAAACATATATATGTATATACATATACATTGGTCTATATCGTATATACATACATACATGTATATATAGAGTATATTTATGTATATATATATATTTACGTATATATATATTTATATGGATGTCTATATAAATGTATATATATATATTTACATATATATTAATACATTTATATATATATATGTATGTATATATATTATTTACATACATATTTATACATTTATATATATACATATATACATATGTATATATATATATATATACACCTTTGGCTGCTGGTCTTCTAAGACGACGTGTCGGTAGAACAGGCGGTCCCCGCGGCCGTTGAAGGTCTCCGTCATTTCGCCCGGCAACAGCAGCCTCCTCACCAGATCCTCCATGTGAGCGCTGCTGAAGAGCATCTCGTGCTCACCGCTCTGGGACGAGAACCTGTGGACTGAGGAGGAGGCTTCACGCGTCCAGCAGCCGGTCGGCTTCCCCAGAATGTTTGACTTTAACATTAATATTATATCGTTATTAATATTTACGTAAAAGGTGAAAACGTCGTCCACGTTTGAAGCGCTCGATGGTGAAGCCGTCGACCTTGTTGACCTCTACCTCCTCCAGGCGGTCGTCTCTGTGTTGATACCACTCCTTCACCGTGAGCTCCTCAGTGCCTACACACACACACACACACACACAGGCACACACACACGCACACGCACACACGCACACACACACACACGTTGTAATGAAAACAAATAAAATACTGTATTATTTAAAAAAATAACACATGAAGCATAGACTTCTATACAACCAGAGGAGCCGCCCCCTGGTGGTTAGTAGAGAGAATGCAGCTTTAACACATGAAGCAGAGACTTCTATACAACCGGAGGAGCCGCCCCCTGGTGGTCAGGAGAGATAATGCAGCTGTAACACATGAGGGTCCACTCACAGGCCAGGTCCCTGTATGTGGTCAGCCTCTGAACCAGGCCGTGTGACATCAGGTACGGAGCGAACGCCTCCAGCTTGGCTTTCCTGTAGCGGGTCAGGTTCTGCCGGCCCGGCCAGCGTCTCTCCAGGTCTGAGGAGGAAGAGCTTTGTCAAGTCCTCCATCTTTACTGTGACGGGAACAGAGGAACCTTCTTCTTCACCTTCTTTTGAGATCCTGATGGGACTGATCCAGGATCGCGGCATCCAAAGCATCCGGCGCCCCGCCTGGTGCTGCAGAACGGACAGCGGCGGTTTGAGGAGGTGAAATGTAATAAAGCTTCATAAGATATAGTATTAATAAAATGTGTATGAATGAGGCTCTGACCCCTCTGCAGAAAGCTTCAGACACAGTTCTTAAGGAGTTTTATGAAATTTTTAAATATGCAAATGAGGCATTATGTAAAGGTGACTAAAGTGTAAATGTTCGCGAAATTTTACGCAAGATGAGGGTATAACACACACACACACACACACACACACACACACACACACACACACACACACACACACACACACACACACACACACACACACACACACACACACACACACACACACACACACACACACACACACACCTCCTCAGGACTATGGGTGGTTTTGCTCATCATCTCGACCTCTTTGCTCTTAGCAACTTCCAGCAGAATCTGCTTCCTGCTGATCGCTCCGTAGAGGAGCGGCTCCCACGTCGCCAGATCCTCCAGGTCAAAGGTCATGTCCTACACACACACACACATGTAGACACGTCTGGACAGACGTGGCGTGTCTTCGCGGCCGTGGACTCACAGCACAGCCGCGGCTGCAGTCCTGCATGTTGACGTAGTAGTTGAGTTCGTTCCACACGCTCTCCACGCCCAGGAAGTGCTCGTGGCCGGTGGCGAAGCAGCTCCCGCTCAGCGGGTCGATGAAGAAGTTCTCCTCGACGCCCCGACAGCCCGACAGCACCAGAACCCAGCAGTGCACCCGCAGGCCCCACAGGGGGTCGGCGGGTCGCTGCTCCATCTCCTGCTGGTGAAGGAAGAGGTCAGAGGTCGGAGGTCGGAGGGGGTTCAGGCGCCGCGGCTCTTGGTTGTTCTGGTTACCTCCTGCTTCCTCTGGCGCTCTGCTTCCTGCTGCTTCTTCTTCTCTTCTTGCTGCGTCAGAAACCGACTCTTGAATTCCTTCTGAGGTTTCACCAAGTACTTGTCCTCCGGAGACTCCTGCTCGGCGACCTCCGTCTGTCAATCAAAGCCCAGACACATTGAACATGTCCCGCCCCCTTCATACACACACACACACACACACACACACACACACACACACACACACACACACACACACACACACACACACACACACACACACACACACACACACACACACACACACACACACACACACACACACACACACACACACGGCCATACCAGAGCATCAAAGACTGATAACACACCTCTGTGTTATCTTCCTGTGGCTTTGTCTCCGGATACACACACACACACACACACACACACACACACACACACACACACACACACACACACACACACACACACACACACACACACACACACACACACACACACACACACACACACACACACACACACACACACACACACGTGTCCTACTCCAGTCCTGTACAGGTACCTGCACGTCCAGCAGGGGGCAGTGCAGCGCGCTGCGGTCCAGCTCACACACCTCCCTGACGGTGTAGCCGCTCACGCAGTACGCATCGTAGTTGTTGCCGAGCAACAGGCTGCACAGCAGGGTGCTGGAGGCCAGACAGGAAGCCCTCTGGGCCTGGAGCACCAGGCTGGAGGAGAGCAGGAACCTGGGCTACACACACACACACACATATACATATACATATATCTATATATACATATACACGTATAGATACACACACACACACACACACACATACATATATATATATATAAACACGTATAGATACACACACATACACACATGTATATATAGATACACAAATATAGATACACACACATATATGTATAGATACATACATTCTATATATACACACACATATATAGACACACACACACACATATGCTCACACACACACATGCGAATATACACACGTATATACACACGTACATATACACATATAGATACACACACATATAGATACACAGAGATATACATGTATACACACACGTGTATATATATATATATATACACACATAGACACATATGTACTAACATATAGATACACACACATCTATACACACACACACACACACACTCTGCATCAGACTGAAGCTCACCGGGTCCACCAGCGGCTCCAGCGGCTCCAGAGACAGGAAGTCGGCCACGAAGGAGGCGCAGCCGGCCCAGGTGCGTAGCTTCAGGAGGCCGGTGGTCGTGGGCCGGAGAGTCGTGGACACGAACTTCTGTGAGAGTAGAAACACACGCGTTCCACAGTAGAAACACACGAGTTCCACAGTAGAAACACACGAGTTCCACAGTAGAAACACACGAGTTCTACAGTAGAAACACACGAGTTCTACAGTAGAAACACACGAGTTCCACAGTAGAAACACACGAGTTCCACAGTAGAAACACACGAGTTCCACAGTAGAAACACACGAGTTCTACAGCAGAAACACACGCGTTCCACAGTAGAAACACACGAGTTCCACAGTAGAAACACACGCGTTCCACAGTAGAAACACACGCGTTCCACAGTAGAAACAGACGAGTTCCACAGTAGAAACACACGAGTTCCACAGTAGAAACACACGAGTTCCACAGTAGAAACAGACGAGTTCCACAGTAGAAACACACGAGTTCCACAGTAGAAACAGACGAGTTCCACAGTAGAAACACACGAGTTCTACAGTAGAAACAGACGAGTTCCACAGTAGAAACACACAAGTTCTACAGTAGAAACACACGAGTTCTACAGTAGAAACACACGAGTTCCACAGTAGAAACACACGAGTTCCACAGTAGAAACACACGAGTTCTACAGTAGAAACACACGAGTTCCACAGTAGAAACACACGAGTTCTACAGCAGAAACACACGCGTTCCACAGTAGAAACACACGAGTTCCACAGTAGAAACACACGCGTTCCACAGTAGAAACACACGAGTTCCACAGTAGAAACACACGCGTTCCACAGTAGAAACACACGCGTTCCACAGTAGAAACACACGAGTTCCACAGTAGAAACACACGAGTTCCACAGTAGAAACACACGAGTTCTACAGTAGAAACACACGAGTTCCACAGTAGAAACACACGCGTTCTACAGTAGAAACACACGAGTTCCACAGTAGAAACAGACGAGTTCCACAGTAGAAACACACGAGTTCTACAGTAGAAACAGACGAGTTCCACAGTAGAAACACACAAGTTCTACAGTAGAAACACACGAGTTCTACAGTAGAAACACACAAGTTCCACAGTAGAAACACACGAGTTCTACAGTAGAAACACACGAGTTCCACAGTAGAAACACACGAGTTCCACAGTAGAAACAGACGAGTTCCACAGTAGAAACAGACGAGTTCTACAGTAGAAACACACGAGTTCCACAGTAGAAACACACGAGTTCCACAGTAGAAACACACAAGTTCTACAGTAGAAACAGACGAGTTCCACAGTAGAAACACACAAGTTCTACAGTAGAAACAGACGAGTTCCACAGTAGAAACACAGAGGAGCAGCAGGCCAAGCCGTCTCATCTGCCTGCCCGTTTGTTGTTGTAATTCTCCGTTTGTCCACACGAGGCTGAAGTGCACCTCCTTCAGGCCCATATTTCAGTCCCGTGTAAATTCACATTTTAATAATCTGTTTCTCGGAGATAACCATTTAAAAAGCAAAGCAAGAGGTCACGCGATTGTCCCGCGTCACCTGAACGCCACACTCGTTGAGGGGGCTCAGCAGCAGCGGCTTGCGGGCGGGGTGCAGCTGAGAGAACTGGCGCTGGAAGCTGGCGGCCACGGCCAGCAGCCGGCTCTCGTTGTGGGAGTTCAGCCGGTGGGACTCGGGGGCCTCCTGCTCCAGCTTCAGGCTGCAGCAGCACATGAGACACGTGAGGTCAACGGCGAGGTCATCGGAGAGGTCAACGGCGAGGTCAACGGTGAGGTCATCGGCGAGGTCAATGGCGAGGTCATCGGCGAGGTCATCGGTGAGGTCATCGGTGAGGTCAACGGCGAGGTCATCGGTGAGGTCATCGGAGAGGTCATCGGAGAGGTCAACGGCGAGGTCAACGGTGAGGTCAACGGTGAGGTCATCGGCGAGGTCATCGGTGAGGTCAACGGCGAGGTCATCGGTGAGGTCAACGGTGAGGTCATCGGCGAGGTCATCGGCGAGGTCATCGGTGAGGTCAATGGCGAGGTCATCGGTGAGGTCAACGGTGAGGTCATCGGTGAGGTCATCGGTGAGGTCAACGGCGAGGTCATCGGCGAGGTCATCGGAGAGGTCAACGGTGAGGTCATCGGAGAGGTCATCGGTGAGGTCAACGGCGAGGTCATCGGTGAGGTCAACGGTGAGGTCATCGGAGAGGTCATCGGTGAGGTCATCGGCGAGGTCAACGGCGAGGTCATCGGCGAGGTCAACGGTGAGGTCAACGGTGAGGTCAACGGAGAGGTCATCGGTGAGGTCAACGGCGAGGTCATCGGCGAGGTCATCGGTGAGGTCATCGGTGAGGTCAACGGCGAGGTCATCGGTGAGGTCAACGGCGAGGTCAACGGCGAGGTCATCGGTGAGGTCAACGGTGAGGTCAACAGTGAGGTCAACGGCGAGGTCAACGGTGAGGTCAACGGCGAGGTCAACACAACCACGGACTCCAGGAGCAGGACCATGGACATACAACTCAACCGAAACCATTGTTCTATAATTACTCCAAATGAAAACATGTGTGTGTGAGTGTGTGTGACAGTGTGTGTGTGTGTGAGAGAGTGTGTGTTTGTGACTGTATGTGGGTGTATGTGTGTGTGTGTGTGTGTGTGTGTGTATATTTACTCACAGAAGCTCACGAGCAGCTGAACCATGGAGCGGCTCATTGTCTTCCTCCTTCGTCGGCTCTCCTCCGCTGACCCTCTCCTCCTCCTCCTCCTCCTCCTTTAGCGTCTCCTCTCTTTCTGACTCCATCTCTTGGGACTAAATGTGAGGTTTTACATAAACGACGATATGTCTTGTTAATATATTATTCATATTTTCACAAATTGATATGCATTTTATATATGTCCATATACATACATATATGTAAATAATATGTATATATATATATATAAATACATATACATTTAAGGAAATATTAATAAGACATATCAAATTAAAATACGGGGAGATGCAATCAAGCATTCTGATTGGTTGAGAGTGAGTCACGGGGTGCGACAGCTAGCTAACGGCCGCGTGTGTATCGGATACTTTAAGTAGATTTAGGTGATTTCACTTGATATTCCCCTTTAATATGTAACTAACATGTTCTCTTTATTGTTAATAATACGAGTTTGAAAAGAGAAGACAACGTTATAACTCAACTTTTAACTCGGTTAAAATAAACTATTCAATTCAGTTTATTTAGCTAGTATAGCCCAGCATCAGATTACAACATCCCTGACCTTTGACCTCACATCGGATCAGGAACAACTCCCCAACAAGTTTAAAGTAATACTCCAAGTTGTACTCACAGTTAGTTATATTTGGACTTTCCTTTAAAGTTGACGAACACCGGGACAAGTGCGTTCACACCGTGTCCGGGGCAACGGCCGTACGTGATGACGTCACAGCACGTCGCCTTCACGTGCTCTGAGATCACGTGGTAGATTCCGTTGCAGTTAGAGGGAACGACCACGAGAGGGCGCTTATCTTTGCAAATTAGATAAAGTATCGACTGTGGCCACTGCATTAAAACACAAACATAGACACGTGGGAATGAACAAAACAATAACACAACTTTAATCTAATAATTCATCATTAAGAGGTCATTAAACTCTTTTTAAATCTGGATTTACATTATTTTTTCTTAATGTTCATTTACATCTTTGGAGGAATCACATGTTCAGTCATTACACTAATAGTAATGTAACGTTACATATTCAGGTTCTAAAAGCACTACTCTAATACATGTTTTCTGAATTTAGGCATTAATAAAAAAATGTAAAAAGGCATTCATCATGAAAAAAAGCTTTTTTCATAAAGCACGACTCCATATTAAAGATACTGGAATATTTGGTATTGTGGAAAGCCCGACATTAACACTCAGATTATTTTTGCTTTATAAATAAAAAGCATTACTATTATTATTATATGTCAGAATGACTAAAATATCTACCACTGGTTCTACACCAGAATAAAACATCAGTTATGGAAGATGTATTTTCTCTCACAATATCTACATGGAACCACCAGTTTCTCTGTTGGGTTATTATTATATATTAAAACGAGCAGAAATCACAGAATTAAGTCGACATCTAGTCTGAAGCCAGGAAGTGGTGGTGATGATGATCATACAGTAGATTCTAGTTCATTTTTAAAACACCTGCAGTCGGCCCACGCCGTCGCTGTGTTTACGAGGTGAACTGTAGAAGGTTAAAACCCGACTCTCTCCACGGTAACCGGCTTAACAAAAGTGGAGCGACGACACAGCGGCATGGAAAAGTGATTTATTAGTCGTGTAAAAAGGCACATCGAGGGGAACCGACACACAAGGACTTCACTCAACTCAGACTTCTCCTCACGGCGTTCCAGATATTAATGCATCCTTCTTATCCAATCACAGCTCAGCTGTCAGGTCAGAAGGAGTCGTCGGCCAATGAGTGCAGCCGTACGTACACACGGAGGGAATGATGTGCAAATAGTTTGAATTAAAACTAGTAAGAATCAACGAATGTTTAAAACCAATCGGTAGTATATAAAACATCATGCAGCCCTCAGACACTCCACACCGAGATGGAGTCAGAGGATCACGACATGCAGACAGAAAGCAGAGCGACGCCGTGTTGGTCCCAGTTGAGATCATCGGCTCCAGAACAAGGAGCCAGTTTGAGCTCCAGAGCTTCATAACGAGCTCCGCTAATTATTACATACATTTGGCGTGAGGAATACAGGAGGGGGGGGGGGGGGGGTAAATAAAGGGGCCCTCGAACAAGTTAAAGAAAGAAATTATTTACATGAGGAAATAAAAACAAGATCTGTAGAAACATTTTGACTGGCTCTTTAAAAGGGGACTTTGTATATATATATACACACACACACACACATATATACAGGACTGTCTCAGAAAATTAGAATATTGTGATGAAGGTCTTTATTTTCTGTCATGCAATTAAAAAAACAAAAATGTCATGCATTCTGGATTCATTACAAATCAACTGAAATATTGCAAGCCTTTTATTCTTTTAATATTGCTGATTATGGCTTACAGCTTAAGAAAACTCAAATATCCTATCTCTAAATATTAGAATATCATGAAAAAGTATACTAGTAGGGTATTAAACAAATCACTTGAATTGTCTAATTAACTGGAAACACCTGCAAGGGTTTCCTGAGCCTTGACAAACACTCAGCTGTTATAAATCTTTTTTTTTACTTGGTCTGAGGAAATATTAAAATGTTATGAGATAGGATTTTAGAGTTTTCTTAAGCTGTAAGCCATAATCAGCAATATTAAAAGAATAAAAGGCTTGCAATATTTCAGTTGATTTGTAATGAATCCAGAATGCATGACATTTTTGTTTTTTTAAATTGCATTACAGAAAATAAAGAACTTTATCACAATATTCTAATTTTCTGAGACAGTCCTGTATATACACACACACATATATATAAATATACACATATATATATATTTTATACATACAATCTACCCCTGCTGGTCAGTAGAGAACATTAAAGATTGAAGACAAGTCGGGGCGCCAAGGGGGCGTGGCTTATTGAGCCGCATGTTATCGGATCCTGGCACCACAAGAACCGACCGGGTCGGGTTGGTTCCCGGTTCCCACGCCACACGGTTCACAATAAGCTCCCTTTAAAAGTGTCGGGTCCTGATGCCACGGAGACGACACGCTGCAACAGGCACTACGGAGGACCAGAACCACCCACCTAAGACCCGGTCCACTCAGAACCACCCACCTAAGACCAGGTCCACTCAGAACCACCCACCTAAGACCAGGTCCACTCAGAACCACCCATAAGACCAGGTCCACTTTATATTCAGAGTCATTGGGCCACGTCTCAGCTTCCAGGTTCCCACATGTTGGTCGGCTCTCTTTCCCCCAAAGGAAGCCGCATGTTGGACCCGTGAGGCCCGTTGGTCCATAAACACAGAACCAGGTCCATGAACAACAACCACGAGCGTCAATAAACAGAACAAGAACACAGAGATCCGGGCGTCGTGTAAACGGTGTAACCTTCGGGAGCGGGACGAGGAGATTCCTTCGTTGAACCGTCAGGAAAATATCCTCAAGAGAAATGTGTGTTTGGGTTTGAGGCATCGAGGCATCGAGGCTTTGAGGCTTTGAGGCTTTGAGGAACCTCGCCGCCCGACACGCCGGCCTCTTCCTCCCCCAGTCCTCCCAGTACGTGGACCACTGTGGACCCACTGTGGACCCACTGTGGACCCACCGGGCCCTCACGCGGTGCGGGGGGGCAGCTGCCGCTTGTAGAGTCCAGCCAGAGCTTTGGCGGCGCTGTGGATCATCTGGCGCTGCGTCATGCCCGTCACGGCCTGGTGCCAGTCGGCCCGGGTGGTGTTGGGCACGCTGCGCTCCAGAACCTCGCCCACCGTGACGATGAGGCCCGACCAGCGCAGGCTGTAGTCGGGGGGGGTCAGGGACTGGGCCTGGACCACAGGGAGGGGGGGGGGGGGCAGAGGTCAGGGGCAAGAGAAGGTAGAGTCCACAGAGTCCAGGGTTCATCCTCATGACCAATGAACAGGTTCATCCTCATGACCAATGAACAGGTTCATCCACATGACCAATGAACAGGTTCATCCACATGACCAATGAACAGGTTCATCCTCATGACCAATGAACAGGTTCATCCTCATGACCAATGAACAGGTTCATCCACATGACCAATGAACAGGTTCATCCACATGACCAATGAACAGGTTCATCCACATGACCAATGAACAGGTTCATCCTCATGACCAATGAACAGGTTCATCCTCAAGACCAATGAACAGGTTCATCCTCAAGACCAATGAACAGGTTCATCCACATGACCAATGAACAGGTTCATCCTCATGACCAATGAACAGGTTCATCCACATGACCAATGAACAGGTTCATCCACATGGTGACCAATGAACAGGTTCATCCTCATGACCAATGAACAGGTTCATCCACATGACCAATGAACAGGTTCATCCCCTTGGTGACCAATGAACAGGTTCATCCTCATGACCAATGAACAGGTTCATCCTCATGACCAATGAACAGGTTCATCCTCATGACCAATGAACAGGTTCATCCACATGACCAATGAACAGGTTCATCCCTTGGTGACCAATGAACAGGTTCATCCTCATGACCAATGAACAGGTTCATCCACATGACCAATGAACAGGTTCATCCACATGGTGACCAATGAACAGGTTCATCCTCATGACCAATGAACAGGTTCATCCACATGACCAATGAACAGGTTCATCCCCTTGGTGACCAATGAACAGGTTCATCCACATGACCAATGAACAGGTTCATCCCCTTGGTGACCAATGAACAGGTTCATCCTCATGACCAATGAACAGGTTCATCCACATGACCAATGAACAGGTTCATCCTCATGACCAATGAACAGGTTCATCCACATGACCAATGAACAGGTTCATCCCCTTGGTGACCAATGAACAGGTTCATCCTCATGACCAATGAACAGGTTCATCCTCATGACCAATGAACAGGTTCATCCCTTGGTGACCAATGAACAGGTTCATCCCTTGGTGACCAATGAACAGGTTCATCCTCATGACCAATGAACAGGTTCATCCCTTGGTGACCAATGAACAGGTTCATCCTTATGACCAATGAACAGGTTCATCCCTTGGTGACCAATGAACAGGTTCATCCCCTTGGTGACCAATGGGTGTCCAGGACTTTAAACCAAATTTCCATGACTAAACATTTTTGGGAAATTTTGATGCATGAACATAATAAAAGTGATAACATGTTGTATTTAAACTAACAAAGAGAATTCCAAAGCATCCAGTAAATAACCGTAAATGACTCAAATGAATCAGAGACAATAGTTTAGATTAAAAGAATAAGCATTAATTTCTTTTCAAGTTACTGTGCGTTCACTTTTGCTGACTTGGCTTGAAATCTGAGATTATTCCCCCGCCATGAGCCGTGGTGAGAGCCAAGGTGTTCTGGTACCTGCTGGACGTGGTCCAGAGCCAGAGGAGTCGCCTGGGTGAAGACCTCGATCCGGACCCCGTGACCCGGGTCCTCCAGGACCAGACAGCCGATGTCAAACCACCTGGACGAGACGCGGGGAACACACTGATGAAGACACTATGATGCATTATGAAGACTATGATGCATTATGAAGACTATGATGCATTATGAAGAGACTATGATGCATTATGAAGAGACTATGATGCATTATGAAGAGACTATGGTGCATTATGAAGACTATGATGCATTATGAAGACACTATGATGCATTATGAAGACTATGATGCATTATGAAGACACTATGATGCATTATGAAGACACTGATGCATTATGAAGACTATGATGCATTATGAAGACTATGATGCATTATGAAGATTATGATGCATTATGAAGACACTATGATGCATTATGAAGACACTGATGCATTATGAAGACACTATGATGCATTATGAAGACTATGATGCATTATGAAGAGACTATGATGCATTATGAAGACACTATGATGCATTATGAAGACTATGATGCATTATGAAGATTATGATGCATTATGAAGACACTGATGCATTATGAAGACTATGAAGCATTATAAAGAGACTATGATGCATTATGAAGACTGATGCATTATAAAGAGACTATGATGCATCATGAAGACTATGATGCATTATGGAGAGAGTGATTCAAGTAGATGTCAATGCATTATCAGTGTGTTCCTGATGCATGTGTGTGTCTGTGTGTGTCTGTGTGTCTCTGTGTGTGTGTCTGTGTCTCTGTGTCTGTGTGTCTCTGTGTCTGTGTGTGTGTGTCTCTGTGTCTGTGTGTGTGTGTGTGTGTGTGTGTGTGTGTGTGTGTGTGGTTTTCTTCCTACTTGTCAGGGAACAGCTCAGCGATGAAGTTTTCCAGAGAGACGACCGGCTGCTTCTCGTGGATCACGCCGACCCGGCGCAGGCTGTCGATGCGCTCCTGAGCGCCCTGCGAGCAGCGACTTGTTGTTATGATTATTCAGAACAGAACTCTATCTCTCCAGCCGACGGATGTCGACAGACCAACACGGGACACGTTTGATGGGTCATCAAAAGAAAATGGATAATACATTTATTTCAGTTTTCTCGAATGTGAATATTTGCCGTTCAGAACTCAGAAACACGGACAGCTCGCCCTGTTTGGGCCTCTGGGTACAGCATAATATCATAACAATACAAAATAAAACGTATACAACACAAAAATAAAGCATAACAAACCCCATTTTCTCATTATATGATGACCGTTACTCAAAATGTTACGACTGAATTCTCCAATTCTCCAGTTGTGGGAACAAATAATCCTCAGGTCTCATCACGAATTGATGATACTAATTTGATAATAGTTTATGACGACTGGTATCAATCTTTTCTTTCTGTTTTTTCCGATTGTCTTTGAACGCCCCGTACCACGAGCTTCAGGTCAAAATGAGCCGACGCCCGATGCGGCCTCCTGGACTGACCTTGACCCCGGCGGCGTAGCCCACGGGCTGCGGGGCGATGTTGGACTGGCCGGGCTCTGCGGTGACCAGCGCCATCCCAAAGACCTCCTGGAAGGCGTCTCGGACCGCCTCCACGTTCACCTCCTTGTTGGAGGTCACCACGATGTCGATGTCCCCGCCGGACTCTGCAGAGCAACAACAACAACGACGGTCACCGGGCGTATTTCATCGCGGGGTGAAGCAGCGAGGAGGAACTCACTGATGTACGGCGCCATGCCCGGGTCCAGCGTGGTGATCATGGACTCCACAGAGTGCTTCGTCTTGTCCAGGACCGTCTTCACCACCTGGTTACTGGCCACTCCCTGAGGACCCGCAGAGAGGGCACAGGTCAGAGGTCAGAGGGCACAGGTCGTTCTACTTGGACACATTCATCCACGCTACAGATCACGTCCAATAGTTTGATTTTTGTTATTTCTTTTTAACAAGCCGACATATTTAAAGCACATAAAACACTCAGGAGTGGACAATTATTTAAATTATTTTGTAAATTTGTATTTAATTACTTTTTATGAAATCTATTCATTCTCTTTTTTTCCTCCTTTCTTCTTTTTTTTCTTGGGGTGAGTATATATATATATATATAATAATAATAATAACAACATAATATCTCGTGTACCAAGACCTACAACTGGAAAATTGACAAAGAAAGTGAGTGAAAGAAAATACACATTGTTATGTTGTTGAAAAATAAATGTAAATAAGTGAGTGCATTTTTTTTTTTTAAAGTGACATTGTGCAAAATGTACATTTACATAAATGTGTCTCTGGTGCGTTTAAAGACCCGAAAGTACAGGAACACATCGTCTTATCTCCTCCATCCATCAGGAACATACACACACACACACACCTTGAAGAAGCCCCAGATGCCTCCCCCAGTGCTGCTCTGCTCTGGCCCCCGGGGGTCTTCCTGCTCCTCGGGGAACGTGATGGCGGACGCCGCCCCGAAGCCCCCGCTCATGGCTGGCTGCTGCACCATGGGGTTCGACACGCCTGAAAGACATCGCTCAGCATTCGTGATTCTGACCTCGGTTCACGCGCCGCGGGAGGAGGAGAGCGGCTCTCACCCGGCATGGCGTTGGGGCCGGAGAACGTCGGCATCAACGGCGTCTGCGGCGTCCGACCGGCGTGACCCCGCGTGATGTCGTATCGCGCACTCATGGAGAAGGTGGACATGGGCGGGCCCGAGGGAGGGGCCGACAGGGGAGGCGGTCCCCCGGAGGAGGGCGGGGGAGGCAGGGAGGGGGATGGAGGAAAGTGGTGAGCGCCGCTGGTGTAGGGGGAGGCGTGGGCGGAGGGAGGGGGGAAGTGGCCCGACAGGGAGGGGGGAGGGGCGAGGGGGCTGCTGAAGGCGGGGACGAAGGGAGGGGGGCCGAGAGCGGCGGCGGAGGAGGGGGGGCCGACGGAGCCGGGGGGGGACAGAGGGCTGGACAGACCTGGAACACACGGAGAGACAGACTCAGGCCTTCTATGTTCACGACCGATGATGTCATGGTTCAGAGCCATCAGGAGGCCTTGATGACCTCGGAGAGACTTGATGCTGCAGATCACACCGGATCCAACCACTTTATGTTCAGTTTCGTCTTGAAACAGTCTAAAAAATAAATGAACTAAAGTGTATCAACACAGAGTCTATCTGAGGGAACGGGTCGCACGCCGACGTCACGAGAGTGATGCAAGAAAGGAGGAGCAGGAATACGTTTCACTTCCTTTGGTCCTGCTGAGACTCCGCCCACTCCTCCGCTCTACCTCCGTCTGCCTGATGGATCGTGGAATATGCCGACTACCAACTATTCATCCACTCTGTCATATTCATTGAATGTGTTTTAACTCTCATCTGTCCTTCTAATCTGTCCTTCTGTACACATGACATTTTTTTTTTCTCTCCTTAAGGATGAATTTTCATCTCTCAATCACACGTTACTAACTCTGCTTTCTCCCCGGAGTCCTTTTGACTTCACGTCTCATGGGGTCATCGGACCCGATGAGACGACATAGATCCTATCTGCTGATGGATCATCGAGGTCTGGGTCGTGGAGTTCCTGCTCCTGACTACGCCACTGTCCTGTTGAGACTCCGCCCACTGTTGACTCCGCCCACTCCTCCTCCCCGCCGCCGTCTGCCTGATGGATCGTGGAGGTCTCCATCGTGGAATATGCCTACTATGAACTATTCATACACTCTGTCATATTCATTGAATGTATTTTAACTCTAAATCTGTCCTTCTGGTCACATGACATCTATTGTTCTGTCCATCCTGGAGAGGGATCCTCCTCTGTTGCTCTCCTGCAGGTTTCTTCCCTTTTTTTCCCCCTGAAGGGTTATTTGGGAGTTTTTCCTGGTCCGATGTGAGGTTTTGGGGCAGGGATGTCTATGTGTACAGATTGTAAAGCACTCCGAGACAAATTTGTAATTTGTGAAATTGGGCTATACAAATAAACTGAATTGAATTGAATGACATCTATTGTTCTGTCCATCCTGGAGAGGGATCCTCCTCTGTTCTCTCCTTAAGGGTTCTTCACTTTTTCCCCCTGAAGGGTTATTTGGGAGTTGTTCCTGTTCCGATGTGAGGTCAAAGGTCAGGGATGTCTATATGTACAGATTGTAAAGCCCTCTGAGGGTAATGGGCTACACAAATAAACTGAACTGAGTCATGAGTGCGGTTGTTGACGCTCTCCCTGAATATGCTCCGTGTTCTCTGGTCATCTGCCAACGCTGGCTCCGAAACAAGTTTTCTTAAAGAAGCCTTTTAGCAAACATGTAATAGTTCACCACCTCATTAATAGAGTTGACGCGTATTTGCACATCAAATGCAATATGGACACTATTTACACCCAAATGTTTCAACCTACAAGTGCAACGCGTATGTGGGAACTTCTGCAGCCGTGTTGGGAAGAACTTTAGGAATTATATTTGATTTCTATGGCAGAAAGATTTTTAAACGAGTGTTTTATGTCTGCAAAAGGAGTCAAACACGTAGATTACATTTCGTTAAACAAAATAATGTCATGGTTTATTGTACATCAATTGTTTATTTGTTCTAAGCTTTTAGTTTCAGAGTAAATTAAGAAATTAAACTGTGTACATTTCAATAAAAACTGGAGAAATTGAGGTGTTATAAAATACTTTTTACTGGTAGTGTATATATTCCTAAGAAACCCTGACGTTTCCTCTTTGGAAGATGTTCTTTGGGCGTGTTTTACACTGCAGCTGATAGAACTAATTAGACTGTCGGGTTTCATCACAGATGATATTCATATCCATAACATGTATTTCCCTGTCGTGTGTGCTCTGTCCGACGGGCGTCGCAGTAGAGAGGGAGAAGGAGGAAGGTGAGCGCTCAGGTGCCCCCCCGCTCACACAGCACCGCCCACGGATCAGGTCTCACCTCGGGTTATCGGCGGGGGGGCGGCCGCCGCGGACACGGCCGTCGGGCTGGCCGGAGGCGTCGTCTCAATGCCGCTCTCTTCCATCATCTTTTCTGCTTTATTAAACCTCACGCTTCAACCACAGCAGAGCTGCAACCAGGCGCTCAGGATCAGGATCACTGCCGAGAGAAGAAGAGCAGGTGAAACACGACGGACACGACAACACATGTGGAATGCATTATGACGTAGAATACAACCTAGGAAAGAGATGCAATGAAAGTACGGGAGTATTACTACTAAAAGATACGCAGTGGAGCCGAGCGGTCAGAATAACGGTGAACTTTAACTGGGAATAACTTCTCATAAACAGTCAGTCAAGTGGGGACAGGCATGCAGTCACAGCCGAGCGGCGACCACCTTCTAGTGGGTTTATATGTACAAGGCATACAATACTAGTCAGATTAAAAACTACAAAACTAGTCAGATTAAAAACTACAATACTAGTCACATAAAAAGTACAATACTAGTCACATTAAAAACTACAATACTAGTCACATAAAAAGTACAATACTAGTTACATAAAAAACTACAATACTAGTCAGATTAAAAACTACAAAACTATTAAGATTAAAAACTACAAGACTAGTCACATTAAAAACTACAATAGTAGTCACATAAAAACTACAATACTAGTCACATTAAAAACTACAAGACTAGTCACATTAAAAACTACAAGACTAGTCAGATTAAAAACTACAAAACTAGTCAGATTAAAACTACAATACTAGTCACATTAAAAACTACAATACTAGTCACATAAAAACTACAATACTAGTCACATTAAAAACTACAATATTAGTCACATTAAAAACTACAATACTAGTCACATAAAAACTACAATACTAGTCAGATTAAAACTACAATACTAGTTACATTAAAAACTACAATACTAGTCACATAAAAACTACAATACTAGTCACATAAAAACTACAATACTAGTTACATAAAAAACTACAATACTAGTCACATTAAAAACTACAATACTAGTCACATAAAAACTACAATACTAGTCACATTAAAAACTACAATACTAGTCACATAAAAACTACAATACTAGTCACATTAAAAACTACAAAACTAGTCACATGAACTAAAATACAACCTAGAAAGGAGACTTACAATGAAATTACGGAAGTATTACTCCACAGATATGTGCCGTGTAGTTGTGAATAACTTCTCATAAACGACCAGAGACGCAGCCGCTCTCTGGTTGAACCGTCGACTTCTGGGCTCCCGTGTTGGCGGCTCTGTGTGCAGCTCGTCCCGGGTTCAGGTCGTCTCCGTGGCGGGCTCGTCTCACGGAGAGAGGGAGCTAGAAGCGACGCGTGTCCCGGACGGTGTTCATACGCGACGCGACTCTCGGGACCGTAGAGAACTGGTATTCAGCGCGAGCTAGCTGGCAGCGCGCGCAGCTGTAACGTTTTGCACACGGCTCCAGCAAACAAGGGAGACGTAAGAAGGAGATTCGTGACGTGTCTAATTGTCCAGCAGCGGTTTACTTTACTTTTATTTGACAAGTAGGAGAAGTAATCTTGGCCACTGACCTGCTAACAGTACCTAGCTCTGCGCTCCCATGAACAAACCGCCGACGCTTTTTGATGACGTCATGTGTTGCCACGTCTGCACGACAATTGACTCCTCCCACTACCGGGAGCGACCCGGATATGATACTCCTTTAAAGGGACAGAGCAAACCACGTGACCACTGGCGGCTAGGCTGTGTCGATATAAAAACAATTAAATAAATAAACATTAATACTACGACTAATAAAACTATTTTAAAAAGTGTATATATATTCCTAATCATATTAGATTAGCCGTAGTTTCGCTTGATTTTAGTGCAGAAAAAAAAACAGTAGTTACCGCCACAAAATACAACCCTTCAGATCTGGATATAATCAATATCAGAGACAAGTATTGATAAATAACAAATTTGTGAAGGTGAAAAAACATTTAGCTCCTTTAAATATATCAATTTGCATAAAAAACAATTAATATTTGACAGACATAAGATGTTCCAGGTTTAGAAGTTTATTTTGTTCTTGTCAACATTTAAAACATTATAAAGCAATCAATCTACATATAGATACAATTAGAAAAATATTAGAATTATAAGTATCTGTTCTTTCAACAAATATGCAAAGGTATTAAGAGGTTGAGGTTAGCCTTTACAGTTGCATCAGGAACTCATTCATCCCTTCATTCATTAAAGGTCAATGAAGGTTATTTTCAAGAGTGTTAGATATAAAATATTCCCCTCCAAAAAACGGAAAACAACTTTCCACCAGGTTGGAGCGCATCAACGTTGTGGTGCGTACAGTGATTTATGTTAATGACGTTTCAAAGTTGAACCTGAGACTGCTGTGATGCTCCTAGAGAAGCTTCTGGAGAACAGTTTACTTTTGTGTTCTTCCATTTCCTTCTACTTAGATTTAATTCAACCTTACGCTTCTTTATATTTAAGACAACATGACTCCCCGTAGGCATTAAAGAGGCAAGTAGCATGAGTTCCAGTCGTGTCGTCCTCACCTCACAATATCAGATTTTCCAATTATTGTGACCAAAATAATTCAAGATAACGATATTATCCCGATTTGTAAAAGAAATATGAAAAATAACGCTATCCGTCAAAATCTTTTACTTTGTTTATTATGAATTTTGTTTTGTTTTTAGCAAAATGTTTTTCATTTGCATAAATTAATTAAAATCAAAATACAAGTCTATGGAGGTGGAGTCTGTAACCAGACGGCTAGAGGCACTGGCTGGATACAAATAAAATACTACGATATTATAATGTGTATTATTAACATATAATCAATATTTAATTTCTTTAAATATCCCGGTTATTAGCAAAACACCCCGACTCTTCTTGTCCTCACAGACAGATTGGACCCAACAAAGATGCATATTTATACTTATGTATATATGACAACGGCCCAGAACCACAAACAAAAAAGTAACTTTTAAAATCAGAATATCCATAAAAATACAAACTGTTCAGCAGGCTGGATTATGGATTATTAAAACTTTTCTATTTAAAAAGAGAAAGTGAGAGCATCAGAGTGGTGAGAAGGTCACGACTGATGTACATATCATCAAACAGAGATACTTAGAAATAAAGACCTGAAATTAAGAAATAAAGAAAGCCTGCTTCTCTCTGAAGAGGTCAAAATAAATGTAAAGAGTAATAATCTACTTTCGCAGGTTTGGTCCAAAGACATTTAAATCCTCATAAAACAACAAACTACATGGAGTCTGCTTGTTTTAGGGGTTGTTAGTCCTTTAAAACCCATCGTGAGCTCCTCACCGGTCACACGCCAGGGTTCCCCGTGACTCACAGGTTCATTCAGGGATACTTTGATTCTTATTTGTTTTTAAAAAATCAATTCAAACGAGATTTAAAATTCGACCTTTAAAAACAAAAGTATCCATCCCCACCTACCTGCTGGGAAAAGAAAATAACGGCTCTGCTACTATATTATATTATTTATGTACTATATTATAGTTCATATATACTATAGTATAGTACATATATACTATAATATAGAACATATGGAGTATAATAAAGAATATATGTACTATACTATAGTAAATATGTACTATACTATAGAATATATGTAATATACTATAGTATATATACTATACTTTAGTATATATGTACCATACTATACTATATATGTACTATACTATACTATATATGTACTATAGTGTTTGTATTACGCAACAAATACCCAGAATAGTATCAAAAGTTTTCTTTTTAAATCAAATTGTGACCGGATGAAAAATGTAAATCAAGGATATTTTAACGCGGTGACAAACGGGAGCGTTTATAATCTGACGTTCCCGGCCACGATGTCGTGATACAGACGCTCCGTCAGGGGAACGTAGTCCTTCTGAGAGACGTCCAGGAAGTACAGCAGGTCCTCGGTGACCTCGGGGTCGAAACCCTCCTGGACCAGCTTCATCTTCTGCTGCTTGAAGGTCTCCGTCACATCCAGAGAGGTCTGGAAACACCGGGCAGGCACACGGATGAAGTACACAGTAAAGTACACACACATACACACACACACAGGTAATAAACACCTGCGTGACCCACCTGGACTCTGAGGAACCACGGCCAGGCGTACGCAGGCAGGGTTTTCACGAGATGGATGTAGAGGTTTGCTCCATCCAATTTGTGATCCGGCTTTAAGACGACAGCGGCCATGCCTGCCCGCCCTTCATGTCCTGCACACACACACACACACACACACACACACACACACACACACACACACACATTGGAGAAAACACACACACACACACACACATTGGAGAAAACACACACACACACACACACATTGTCATTTGGGGAAAGAACTGAATGAAACTAGCAAACTCCACAATTGCAAAGTAGAAGACGCTGCTAGGAGCTGAAACCACAGATAGAAGGACTCGGCGTCTACCGACCTGGGACGGTGACTCCGAAGATGTTGGCCTCCTGGATGAAATCGAGGAGACCCAACACCTCGGACACCTCTGTGGTGGACACGTTCTCTCCTTTCCACCTGTGGAACAAGAGCTCAGATGCAGTTCAACCTGAAATAAAACCATTTTTGTGAGGCACAGAAAAGAAGCGACGAACGTTGACGGATCGTCAACTTTCCAAGGGACCTTTTACCAGTTGCCTCTAGTTACACATCCAGCAGGTATGTAGCAACGTTAGCATCGATTAGGGGTCATGTGGTCACCTGGAAGTACAATGTAACCTCTTTCAGGGTTCTTACACATTTTGACCAATGGATTTCCATGACCTTTCCATGACTTTCCCAGGTTTTCCATCACCGTACAAACCCTGTCTTTTATCAGTTTCTACCAACTCATGAGAGCAATATGACAATAACAATGGCGTGTCGGATGTTGGCGCTGCACGGTGGCCTTAACCAAGTCTCACATGCCACGGACAGTCGAGGTACCTGAAGGTGTCTCCGATGCGGTCCCGGAAGTAAAGGAAGTCCCTGTGGTCGTGGAGCAGGAGGTCCCCCGTGTTGAAGTAGACGTCCCCGGCTTTAAACACGCCCCGGAGAAGCTTCTTCTCGGACTGGACTTGGTTCCCGGCGTAACCCAAGAACGGGTTCATGGCGGTCAGAGGAGCTACCAGGATCCCGGCCTCCCCTGCGCAGGAAGTACATTCAGTGGTCCCTCTGTACATGCAGTGGTGCTATGAAGAGGACTTGCCATGTGACCCTCTTACCGATGCCGGCTCGAACGCATCTTCCAGAGTCGGTGCGGACCGGCTCGTACGTCTGTGGATCGTATCTCAGAAGCTCGAAGGGCATCGAGAGCTGAGAGGAAGAAAGATAAAGAGTTGTGACTCTGTGTGACCACGTCCAGAGGACACGCCCCCGACGGGTCGATGCCTGACCTTGTTGAAGTAGCTCGCCCGTCCGATCGGGCCGACCTCGTCGGTGTAGTTGAGGAAGCCGATGCTGGCCTCCGTCAAGCCGTAGCCCTCTCTGATCTTGATGCGGCCGAAGCGTCGGGCGAACTCCCTCCAGACGTCCGACCTGAGGCCGCTTCCCGCCGCCAGCCGAACGCGGTGGGTCTTCTCCTCGGGAACCTGGAGGCCGGGTGAGGCTTAAGTTGAGTCTAACACGCTCATGTGACTCTTGAATCTAGACGTCCTATCCGGACACGGGGTTTGGGATTAGTTTAGCTTTGTGATCAGAATATCGTTATCATTGGCTGCAATGCACACGGCGGCCTCTAGAGGCTGCTAACGGCGTCCTTAGACCTGAACCACGGCGTGGCGTTGGTCTTACCGCGGGCTGGTTGAACAGGTACCGGCAGAGCTCCCCGATGTACTGCACCACCGTCACGTCGTGCTTCACGCAGTCCTTCCAGAACTGACTGGCAGAAAACTTCTTCTTCAACACACACGTCGCACCTGTGATCCGAAGGAAGAGGGAGGGAGGAAATGGAAAAACACACGACACGTCGAACAATGTCAAATCTATTCTCGGCTGGAGACGTTTCCTCGGCTCTGTTCCCGGTATGTGAGGAAGTGGCCGGTCAAGAGGAAGTTGCTTTTCCTCGTAAAGCGACACGTCTTCCAGGAATTGTGCCCCCGTGTCCCGTTCTCACCGAGGTGGATGCATCCGCCGATCCCCAACAGGGAGGCGGACATGTGGTACAGAGGAAGCGTGACGTAGATGACGTCATCGGACGTGGCTCCGCACAGGTGGAGGAAGGCCATGCTCACGATGGCTTTCATGTGGCCGACCCGGGCCGCCTTGGAGAGACCTGGAGAGGAAGAAAGACACGCGGTGGACTTCAGAGGACCGACATTTCATCCCGAAATCCATCCAATTTTTGTTGAGACATTCCGTTCTGGACCAACTGCTCCTCACTTGTATTGATAAGTCAACTTCTACAATTAAATGAATCCCAAATGAACAGTTTTCCATTGTGTTGGTGAATCTTTAGAATATTCTGTTGAATATATTGTTCCCAAAGGTTGTAGAGATTGCAACAATTTGAATTAAATGTCTATTTATTGAGAAAATACACTTTTAATACTATTACAAGTGAAATATTATTTGTATATATAAAAAATACTTATATATTACATGTTCTTCTTTATTTTACTGATTTTCTGAACATATATAATCATGTAATACTGAGATCCAAGTAGAACTTCCTGCTTTGTTTTCTTTTTACAATAATAATGTCTATAAATGTCGTTAAAACTGTGATTCTGGTGCAGTTTGGTCTAATCTTCCATTATCTTATGACAATTTATGGATGTGACCTCAAATATTTTGACATTACCGACTTATTGCACGATAAACGGACGAGTTACGTTCTCAACATCCGTAGTAGTATCAGGAGTAGTTTGAGTGACAGGCCTGAATATGTATTTAATAATAACACTCGTGAGGTACCTGTGGTGCCGGAGGTGAAGATGAAGAGAAAGTTGGACGTGACGTCCACTTTGGGGACGTCGTGGAGGTTTTCTTCCGACATGCGATCCGCCTTATCCAGTAAAGTGATGAATTGCGGCGAAGGCGCCGTGTGGTCGACCAGCCACACGGCCACGCCGTCCTGCTCCAGGGCGGGCAGCACCTCCTCCGCCAGGCGCACCAAATCTGCACCAGACGGACACAACGGGGGGTCTCAGTGTCCACCGGGAGGTCTCAGTGTCCACCAGGAGGTCTCAGTGTCCACCAGGAGGTCTCAGTGTCCACCAGGAGGTCTGTGTCCACCGGGGGGTCTCAGTGTCCACCAGGAGGTCTCAGTGTCCACCGGGAGGTCTCAGTGTCCACCAGGGGGTCTCAGTGTCCACCGGGAGGTCTCAGTGTCCACCAGGAGGTCTCAGTGTCCACCAGGAGGTCTCAGTGTCCACCAGGAGGTCTGTGTCCACCGGGGGGTCTCAGTGTCCACCAGGAGGTCTCAGTGTCCACCAGGAGGTCTCAGTGTCCACTGGGAGGTCTCAGTGTCCACCAGGGGGTCTCAGTGTCCACCAGGAGGTCTCAGTGTCCACCAGGAGGTCTCAGTGTCCACCAGGAGGTCTGTGTCCACCGGGGGGTCTCAGTGTCCACCAGGAGGTCTCAGTGTCCACCGGGAGGTCTCAGTGTCCACCGGGAGGTCTCAGTGTCCACCAGGGGGTCTCAGTGTCCACAAGGAGGTCTCAGTGTCCACAAGGAGGTCTTAGTGTCCACCAGGGGGTCTCAGTGTCCACCAGGAGGTCTCAGTGTCCACCAGGGGGTCTCAGTGTCCACCGGGAGGTCTCAGTGTCCACCAGGAGGTCTCAGTGTCCACCAGGAGGTCTCAATGTCCACCGGGGGGTCTCAGTGTCCACCAGGAGGTCTCAGTGTCCACCGGGAGGTCTCAGTGTCCACCAGGGGGTCTCAGTGTCCACCGGGAGGTCTCAGTGTCCACCGGGGGGTCTCAGTGTCCACCGGGGGGTCTCAGTGTCCACCAGGAGGTCTCAGTGTCCACCAGGAGGTCTCAGTGTCCACCGGGGGGTCTCAGTGTCCACCAGGAGGTCTCAGTGTCCACCAGGAGGTCTCAGTGTCCACCAGGGGGTCTCAGTGTCCAGCAGGAGGTCTCAGTGTCCACCGGGAGGTCTCAGTGTCCAGCAGGAGGTCTCAGTGTCCACCGGGAGGTCTCAGTGTCCACCAGGGGGTCTCAGTGTCCAGCAGGAGGTCTCAGTGTCCACCAGGAGGTCTCAGTGTCCACCAGGGGGTCTCAGTGTCCAGCAGGAGGTCTCAGTGTCCACCGGGAGGTCTCAGTGTCCACCAGGAGGTCTCAGTGTGATGAACCTTCACCGTCCAATCAGAGGACAGAGAGCGGCGTTGCGACAGCTTCTTCCTCCTGATAACTTATTGAACTTCACATGAGACGAAGACTGAAGGAGTCAACGAGTAGAGTCCTCTGAGTGGTGAACACACACACACACACAACCAACAGCGCCAAACACACACACACACACACAACCAACAGGGCCAAACACACACACACACACACAACCAACAGGGCCAAACACACACACACACACACAACCAACAGGGCCAAACACACACACACACACATCCAACAGGGCCAAACACACACACACACACATCCAACAGGGTACCGCTCACATACTGGTGACCTTAACTAGGCCCCAAGTCTTTGTCCGGCCCTGCTAGACACATAAGTGTGTGTTAGTGTATTAGTGTGTGCGTGTTAGTGTGCATGTGTGTCTGTGTGTTAGTGTGTGAGTTTGTGTTAGTATGTGTGTGTTAGTGTGTGTATTAGTGTGTGTGTGTGTTAGTATGTGTGTGTTAGTGTGTCAGTGTGTGTGTGTTAGTGTGTCTTATTGTGTGTGTTAGTATGTGTGTGTTAGTATGTCAGTGTGTGTGTGTGTTAGTGTCTTATTGTGTGTGTTAGTATGTGTGTGTTCGTATGTGTGTGTGTGTGTGTGTGTGTTGCATCTTCTCCCACTTTAGTGAGGAGTGTCAATAGAAGAGTGTCTGATCCTTTAAACCCCATAATGAAACATTAGGGGGGGACGTGTGTGTGTGTGTGTGTGGGGGGGGGGGGGGGGGGGTTCGACGTGCTATACCTGCGCCGACGACCAGCGTCGTGGCCCCGCAGCTGCGCACGCAGTGCAGCAGCGCCGTGGCTTTCACGTTGGCGTTGAGGAAGGCCACCTGGCGGCCCAGCTTGCTCAGCGCCAGCCAGGCGCACACGAAGTCCGGCTCGTTGGACATGAGCAGCGCGGCCACGGCCCCTGGTCCCGGGGAGCCCCCGTCCCCTGGTCCCGGGGCCGGGGGCTCCCCGGTGCGGAACGCGTTGGCGAACCGGTTGCTCCTGCGGTCCACGTCCCGGTACGTCAGCGCGCGGTCCTCGAAGATGATGAAGGCTTTGTCCGGGCGCTCCTTCGCCCGGTGCAGGAAGCCGTCGAGGTACGTGACGATCCCGCGGCGCATGCGAGCCCTGAGCGCCGCGCCGCAGCGCCGCAGCCGCCGGTGGTACGCCAGGTCGGCCCAGAGGAACGGGAAGGCCGCGCGCTGGAGCAGCAGCAGGGCCAGGAGCCCCGCGAGCGCGCTGCCGAGCACCGCGGGCCACATGCTGCACCTCCGGGGGAGAGAAGCGGCTCCGGCGCTCTGGAGGCTTCAGGAAACCTGCTGCGGCCAGAAGCTGGTGGCCCCTCGCTCATTATGCAGCCCGAGGGGCGCGCGGGCCAGCCAATGAGCGCCGGGCTGCAGCTCCGGGGCCGGCGTTGTGTTTCCCGTGAAGGAGATAAGACGTCGTCCCGGCATGAGGCGGCCCCTCGATCAACACGCACACTCACAAGACAAGTTCAAATGTGTTGGTTATTTTTTTGCATATTATTAATACATATTAGTTTAATTATGCCCCTAAACTAATGATAAGGCCTAGTGACAGGCAGTGAAACCCAAATAAAGAGTTAATCAGAATGACACGTTGGACACACGTTTTACCATATTATATAAATATGCTCATTATAATTTGGACATCTTCAAAAGTCACTTTTGAAAAAGTTATAATTTATATGAAAAAGTTATAATTTATATATAACAGTTATATTTATATGTACATATATTTATATATATATTAAATAAAACAAATATTATTTATATATATATATACAGTATGTTATATATATACATATTGGAAAAACTTATAATTTATATATGTTATAATTTATCCATATATAGATATCGGAAAAAATTATAATTTATATATAAAAGTTATAATTTATGTGTATAGATATTTTAGATATTTATATAAATACATATCGGAAAAGTTAATTTTTATATAAAAGTTATTATTTATATATACTGTATGTATATGTACATATGGGGAAAAGGTTAGAATCTATGTATATATATATCTATATATAGATATATATCCAGACAAGCATTTGCACATCAACACCCTGAAGACACGGAGAATAACTACATCTATACATCTATAGTAATATTTAGAGATGAACAGTATCACAACTCAAATAAAGTGCTCACAAATTCCACAAGACACCAACATAATTTCATCATAATATGTACATTTATTCTAAAGCATTTTCACAAAATATCACTATAATGAAAAATAAAAACAAAAAACAGAACGAAACATAATCCCATTGTGGTTGTGGATGAATCAACGTGTGTGAATGACTATTTCTGAAGAAACAAATCAATTGGATGTATTTGTTAATCTCAAGCGTTCCTGTTCAGATACGTTGCTTTAGTGGTCATTTAAAAACACAATACTCGTCACATAGGGAAGTATTACAAGTAAATGTATGTATGTGGTGTAGAGGATGAGTCAGTGCTAAGTTTCCAATTTTCACTTTGGACATACGACGCTGGGTGATGTGAATATTTTCACACAAGTGATCAAACTATTTACAATATAATACACACATTTCCAAATAAGCTCAGAATAGCTTCAGACTTTTTGCTTTTTTTAGGCAAATCAAAATACAGGAAAGAAACAATCATTCAAAAGAAACCCTTTTCTCTAACGTGAACTCGTCCCGTTGCACTCATCCTCTCAAGAAGCCAAAGTCCAGCTTCAGCCCTTTAAACTGAGTGTCGGCTCATTGCTCAGAGGACATGAAGACTCACTGAAGTGAGACCAGATGAATCATGATTTGGGGATCTGCTCAGGTGGTGATGCAACGCTCCAGGTACCTTCAGCCCGTGATGTAATATGACCGGCCTTATCCACTCCAGCTGAACAAAACATGGCTGCCGCTACACCTCATGCTCGTGTGTGTGTGGCAGAAGACCACAACACCTCCACATTAACAACTAGTGAACCCTCTTCTACCATTATTCAAGACTTTAAGGACCCTGTTGGAAGAGACGGGATGAGGAGGATCTACTGTTGGAGAAAATCATACAACTTAGTTCAACTCCTTCGGGTTATCCAGCCGGAACAATGATGTAACTGGTTATGATACTCGGTTGTGTAACAGATGTTTCCTGGAAACGGGGAAATGGGCAATAATAGAAGGATTAATAACTGAATCATCACAACACAACCCACAAACCAACAGAATGGAAACGACATCAAACTCAACACGGACGAGAAGGGGCTCCTCCATCCTGCTAGAGGACGTCAGGAGAGTTTATGTGGGAGAACTTAGGCCCGGTGGGTCGAACCGCAACCTCGCCGTCTCCATGTCCGCCCCGGCTGTTCAACTGTGAAGAATCTGTTGGATGAACCAACCGGAACCTCACCAGCGTTTGAGGAATGTGGGGCGGTGTGCTGGACGGGCTCTTCAGCATGAGGTCACTGTCCAGAGGTCGGTTGTTTGGCTGACGGGGATTTAGAAGGTCAGAGCCGTGAGAAAGCACAACGGTGGCCAGACACACAACCACACATCGACACAATGAAGGGGGCGACTATGCACTGGACTCTATCGCCAACCAGCTTGTGCCGTGGATTCTCATCTTCACAATCAAGAGAGAAAGCTGATCTCAAAGCGGTCCATTGCTCATCGTCGGCCCTCTATCCTCGTATGTAAGACAGACTTTTCTTTTGAACCTCGAAGGTTTCGCTGAGAGGAAGCACCAGGGAAGGGGGTGTGGAGTCCTTGCAGTAACAGATGGAACGTTGATGCATTTCTCACCAAAACATGTCGGTGAAATGCAGCCAGAGCTCACAAGGTTCTGAAAGGTCGAGGTCAGCCAGTACAAAGCTCTGGTTCTGGTTCCTGCAGTGGAAAAGGTCTCCAAGTGTGAACTAAACAGTTGTAATCCGACATGTTCTGCCATCTAGTGACATCTAGTGGCTCGGCCATAACACTCCATTCATGCATAACATAAGATTCAAGCAAACAAACAAAATACAATGCATTATATTCAGTATTATTATAAAATGAAAGAGATAAATAACAGAATATAGGAACATCGTGATGGAGTAATTGACAGTATACGGGGGGCAGAGCCTCAGTGTAAATACTGACCATCATCCCATTGGGAGGCTGGGATCAGGGACAACTGGGACTCGTATGTTCCTCTAACATCGTGCACCCTTGACCAATTGGGCCAATGAGGAGAACTCAATGACGAAGGCTTTTTGACCAGGAGAACATGACTTCTCCTGTCAGAACGTTGGAGTCTCACATTGCTCGTTATCCCTCATAAGTCTCCTCCAGCTCGTGGCGTTGGTCTTTACCTGCTACAGATAAGATCCACACACAGATCATGTGTTATTACACCTCAAATTAAAATACTTTTTGGGTGATCAGATTTCACTTGGATGGACCTCATGAGAGTCTACAAGTGTCAATGCCCCCAACAGGCTTTGAGGACGGATCGCCTTCAGGCGGTTCAGGGACTCTTTGTGACCGGAGATGTGAATGTGTTTTCAATCCACGTACAGAAACCACGTGGACAGATGATACCTCCGTGGCCAAACCGGCGAGGAAGCAGCCATTCGCCAGTTGGATATTCAAGACGCCTGTGGATCGGTTCGAGACCGAGAGTCTTGCTTTCAATTTGGTCCAACGGAAGTGTGAAAGCAAAAAACGTGGCCTCTCATAAAGCAACGGCTCCAACCGGCCGTGGCTGCTCTGTGAGGACACATGTTAATACCAGCTGTACATGTCATCAGATTACATCATACCGAGATACAATCTGGATAACGGGACACCTTCTAATGCTCCAGGTGGAAAGGGGGTAAGGATCTCAGTGACGGTGAGGCCTGAGGCCTCGGTTCCTCTGTCCTGGTGAGGCTTCCACACCTCGTCTGTCCTTTTAAAATGAACTGCAGTGGCTGAGCAAGAAGACGTATGTGTGGAACACGAGGCGGTGAGCGTTATGCACGACTGATATGATATTCAGGAATTATGGCATTCAGGAATTATGTTTCTTATTGTTTAAGATTAAACTAGTATGGAAACTATCTGTAATTAGTTGTAAATGACATCAAATAAAAAACCTGGCACAATGAGAAGAGGATCATCTCGTGATCTATTGGATAAAACATTTAGAGAGCTTTGAACTCGTTCCTTTGGTTAGCTCATCCAGCACGGACTATTCCAACATCACAAACGCCTCATCTTTGATATCGGTGCTAATATTCCATCACATATCCATTTGATAATACTTGTTACAAAAATAGAGCTTTGATTGGTATTGAATGTTCGACACACTCATGAATTAAGGCTTCAGTATACTCGAAACAAAGGACTACGATTATTTACCAGCCTCTGAAACCACCTTCGGGTGGATTATTTACCCAAGGATCAAGGCCACTTGTACGCAGGAAGCTGTAGCCAGGTGTGCAGAGGTATAGAGAGGTCACCTTTTGAGGGTGGAGCCAGGTGTATTTGTATGATGTGTCGCATTGAGACACTCAGAAGAAACAGACGGATCGGGGAGGCCGTCAGAAGGAGGTCCAGAACAACCTCCCGGGCTTGTGGAATGACCGACGAAGACGAAGACTTTCATCCCAGTTCACAAATCGCTGTAAAAAATAACAGCTGTATAAACCTCAAAAACTAACCTCCGAAACGCTGACACACCCACTTAGTTCTGAAGGAAGCTAAGGTCCATAACCCGCAGTGCTGCAGACTGGGTGTGAGACCCGGTCTCTGGACCGAGTCTCTGTGCCGCCGTATTCCCCGCCCGGCTCCCGGGGCTCCGGGGACGGACTCTCTCTGGCGGGCAGGAGGTCGTAGTGACACGGGATGTGGCTGTTCTTCGGCAGGTCGTACGGGTCTTGACCGAACTGCGCGTCGCCGTCTCCAGGCGGCGGGATGCCGCTCACGGGCTCTGAAAACAGAGAGGTACCAAATTATAATTTGTAGCACTGAACACGTCGGCAGAGTTTAAATTATTTAGACATGTCAGTACTTGAATAATCCTGAATTAAATAAAGGGTCCTACATGTTGTAAAATGCACTAATTACTGAATCCATAATTATTTCCCCTCCTTCCTTCAGGTTAATGAGCTAGAGACCGAGGCCGGCTGGAGGCGGGGCTAAGATGAAACCCTGGATAGTAGAGACTGAGGCCGGCTGGAGGCGGGGCTAAGATGAAACCCTGGATAGTAGAGACCGAGACTGGCTGGAGGCGGGGCTAAGATGAAACCCTGGATAGTAGAGACTGAGGCCGGCTGGAGGCGGGGCTAAGATGAAACCCTGGATAGTAGAGACTGAGGCAGGCTGGAGGCGGGGCTAAAATGAAACCCTGGATAGTAGAGACTGAGGCCGGCTGGAGGCGGGGCTAAGATGAAACCCTGGATAGTAGAGACCGAGGCCGGCTGGAGGCGGGGCTAAGATGAAACCCTGGATAGTAGAGACTGAGGCCGGCTGGAGGCGGGGCTAAAATGAAACCCTGGATAGTAGAGACTGAGGCAGGCTGGAGGCGGGGCTAAGATGAAACCCTGGATAGTAGAGACTGAGGCCGGCTGGAGGCGGGGCTAAGATGAAACCCTGGATAGTAGAGACCGAGGCCGGCTGGAGGCGGGGCTAAAATGAAATCCTGGATAGTAGAGACTGAGGCAGGCTGGAGGCGGGGCTAAAATGAAACCCTGGATAGTAGAGACTGAGGCTGGCTGGAGGCGGGGCTAAAATGAAACCCTGGATAGTAGAGACTGAGGCTGGCTGGAGGCGGGGCTAAAAGGAACCCCTTGATAGTAGAGACTGAGGCAGGCTGGAGGCGGGGCTAAACCCTGGGATAGTGACAGGAGCCTGTTACAATTTTTTAACCGGACCTGGTGACCACTGACCCACAGACGCCCCCAAAAGAACCTGGAAATGAATTTAAATGACTGAAAGAAAGAGGTTCTATCTCAATGGAGGATCTCAGGATGTAGAACGCACAGATTGTGAAGCCCCTTGAGACAAATTTGTGATTAAAGATATCGAATTAGATGAATAACGTTGACTTGAAAACTGTGCAGCGAAGGCATTGGACGTCGATGCTCACCATCTTCGTAGACGTTGCGGTTGTTGGCGGGGCCGTCGTTGCTGATCTCGGCGTACGGTGAATCCCGTCGGGCCGGCGACTTCATCTCCACGTAGCCGCACTCGGTGTGCTTGGCTGTGAGCGGCGGGGGGTCCTTTATGGTGGCGTAGGGGTTCTCAGAGCTGTTGATGGAGCAGGAGCTGGCGTGGTACAGTGTGCCCTTCACATCTGGAGGACGCAGGCAGAGGAGCCGGTGAGAGGCCAATTCCAGCAGTTCGGGATGTATTTATTATTATTTGGCCGCACCTACCTCGTAAAGACTTCCCCATGTACCTCCTGTCAACTCCGTGGGCTCCTGGTGGACAACATAGACATGGCAGTCAGGGACCACGAAGGCCAGATTAGGCTGTGTTCCTCATATCATCGATTAAGAAATGTCATAATAGAACAAAAGTCTCCCATCCACTCTAATAAAATGAATATATCACGGATTTTCCAGTGAGACGTTGTCAGATCACATCAACATCCACAAAAGTAGAGGCTGATGAAAGGATTATCGATCATGTGGATCGATATAGTCTGAAGGGGGCAAATTAAAAAGGCCGACTCGATGGACTTCATGTGGTTGTACAGACAAATCTCTCACTTTGGTCACAGTAGGACCGAATGGCTCGTGACTCCGCCCCCCCGGTACCCTCACAGGGTTTACCAAGATTCATAAGCCTTCTGAAAGTCCACCACACACATGTCGACCGGATGGGCAAGTCCCCATGCACCCTCCAACAGAGCTGCTCAACAGGCCTGAGTCCACAGGGCTCTTCCTTCACCCTGATGCCAGGAGGAGGATCCCTCTCTCAGGCGGACCGGAGCATCACACAACATGGGTGGAGCTGAGCACAAGTATCTCTCGTTGGTACCGCTATCACACAGTCACAGCCTTGGGAGACCCTACTGGGAGCTATCGCCCCCGACAACGCAGCTCAAAAGACGAACCCAGATGGTGACTCCATGAACACGTTCATGTCTCCGCGTCTCACCCAGCTCATTGAAGCAGTCTTCTTGCTTCCAGTCTGCCGGCAGCGTGCGGTTGTGCTCAGCGAGAGGAACCCTCCTCTTCCTCTGGTCCACGCCGCTCAACTTCACAAACTGCTGGCTGCTCTTGGCCTGAGAAACCAACGTGAGTTAGGGTATATATATATCTATCATTAATAGACATATTGCTCAAGGCGTCTCTTGGGCCCTCTGCGGAGGCTCGTCGTCCTCATCCATACCTCTCCGTACGGGCCGTTGTTGAGGCGTGAGGAGCTGGCGCTCTGGGTCAGCGTGTGGTAGCTGGGGTTGGTGAAGTAGCTGCTGGGCTGAGCCTCGCCGGCTGCTGGCTGAGCGTCTGAGGAACGAGACGAGAGCCTTCAGCACGACGCTCACCAGGGCTCAGAGCGTGACACCAATATCACAGTGAGTATGTGAGTCAGTGAGTGAGTATGTACTTATGTATGTCAGTAAGTATGTAAGTCAGTGAGTAAGTATGTACTTCTGTATGTAAGTAAGTATGTAAGTCAGTAAGTCAGTGAGTAAGTATGTACTTATATATGTCAGTAAGTATGTAAGTAAGTACATAAGTAAGTATGTAAGTAAGTATGTAAGTATGTACTTATGTATGTAAGTAAGTATGTAAGTCAGTAAGTCATTGAGTCAGTGAGTAAGTATGTACTTATGTATGTAAGTAAGTATGTAAGTATATAAGTATGTACTTATGTATGTAAGTATGTAAGTATATAAGTATGTACTTATGTATGTAAGTAAGTATGTAAGTCAGTGAGAAAGTATGTACTTATGTATGTATGTAAGTATGTAAGTATATAAGTATGTACTTATGTATGTAAGTAAGTATGTAAGTCAGTGAGTAAGTATGTACTTATGTATGTAAGTAAGTATGTAAGTATATAAGTATGTACTTATGTATGTAAGTAAGTATGTAAGTCAGTGAGAAAGTATGTACTTATGTATGTAAGTAAGTATGTAAGTATATAAGTATGTACTTATGTATGTAAGTATGTAAGTCAGTGAGTAAGTATGTACTTATGTATGTAAGTAAGTATGTAAGTCAGTGAGTAAGTATGTAGTTATGTATGTAAGTAAGTATGTAAGTATATAAGTATGTACTTATGTATGTAAGTAAGTATGTAAGTAAGTACTTATGTATGTAAGTAAGTATGTAAGTAAGTACGTAAGTAAGTAAGTATGTAAGTAAGTACTTATGTATGTAAGTAAGTAAGAATGTAAGTAAGTACATAAGTAAGTATGTAAGTAAGTACTTATATATGTAAGTAAGAATGTAAGTAAGCATGTAAGTAAGTATGTAAGTAACTAAGTAAGTGAATAAGTAAGTAAAGTTGATTTATTTTTATTTATTTTGCTCTTATTACAGACAAAGTGTCACAAAGTGTAGTTCAGTAGATAATTAAAACAATTGATCAATAACAGGCCAAAACAGTTAAAAGTATAATAAGTAAGTAAAAGATGGTGCAATGAAATAAATAAACACAGAAGATAAAAAGCAGAACATGTAATATTTAAATGAAGTCCAGTGTAAACAGGTATGTGTTGAGTTGAAATGATTCTGTGAATATGAGACCCATCGGGCCCCAGAGCGCCGTCAGCTTCAAGGGCCGAGCGGAGGTTCAGACAACACAGCAGGAGACAGCGGCCAGCAGGCCTCGACCCGTACCTGCTAACGGAGCGTCGGCCCTCAGAGCCGGCGTGTAGGTCACGGCCGGCATGGCGGGCTCTTTGCCCTTTTGCTTCTTCCTGTAGATGATGAAGAAGAGCAGGAGGAAGAGCACCAGGAGCACCAGGACGATGATGCCCGCGATGGCTCCGATCTGGTAGGTGTCCACGTGCATGGCGGCGCTGGTCAGACTGTTGAGGCTGCCCACCGCCACACCGGCTGCTCGCCGGAGGAGGAGCAGCAGCACATTTTAGATATCATGAACTTGACAAAGTAGTTGGGGATGTAATGAGAGTAACTATTCCACAAGAACAGGTCTGACATCCAGGTGTGAGCTCACCTTGGTCACAGCGAGCTCCCCTCCAGCCCGGGCTGCAGTAACATGTCCCAGTCATGTGATCACATGTGGAGTTATTTAGACAGTCGCACACCTGACGGCAGCCGTAACCGTAGGAACCAGAAGGACACCCTGGAGATAGGAAGAGAGTTATCTTTTATATATACAAGTTATAATTTATATATATATATAAACATATAGGAAAAAAGTCATAATTTATTCATACAAGTTATAATATATATATATAAATATATATATAAAATCATATAGGAAAAAGTTATAATTTATATATAAAAGTTATAATTTATATATATATATTTATATATATATATTTATATATACATATAGGAAACATTATGATTTATATATACAAATTATAATTTGTATATATCTTTTTTTAATATATGCATATATATTTATATAAATATATATATTTATAAATATAATATATTTATAAATATAAACATATTATATTTATATATAAAGTTATAATCTATGTATACAAGTTATAATTTATACATATATATATATACATTTATATATATACTGTAAATGTATATACACTACCGTTCAAAAGTTTGGGATCACCCAGACAATTTCGTGTCTTCCATGAAAAATCACACTTTTATTTATCAAATGAATATAAAATATAGTCAAGACATTGACAAGGTTAGAAATAATGATTAATATTTGAAATATTAATTTTGTTCTACAAACTTCAAGCTCAAAGGAAGGCCAGTTGTATAGCTTATATCACCAGCATAACTGTTTTCAGCTGTGCTAACATAATTGCACGGGTTTTCTAATCAGACATTAGTCTTCTAAGGCGATTAGCAAACACAATGTACCATTAGAACACTGGAGTGATAGTTGATGGAAATGGGCCTCTATACACCTCTGGAGACATTTCATTAGAAACCAGACGTTTCCACCTAGAATAGTCATTTACCACATTAACAATGTATAGAGTGTATTTCTGATTAATTTAATGTTATCTTTATTGAAAAAACAGTGCTTTTCTTTGAAAAATAAAGTCATTTCTAAGTGATCCCAAACTTTTGAACGGTAGTGTATATATATATATATATGTAAAGTATAAGCACTAAGAGGAGCTGAACAAGAAGAAGAAACACAGACATGATGAAGTCACTGTTACACACTTTGTTCACAGTGCCGTCCCATGAAGCCGGTGCGACAGGTGCACAGTCCAGAGATGTGATCGCAGTCGGCTCCGTTCCTGCACTGGCAGGTCAGGGAGCAGTCCTTCCCATAGAAGCCCAACGGACAGCCTGTCAAACGCCACAGGATAAGACTTCTAACATGCTCCATCTCTAAAATAAACAGCAAAGTGCTGAGCGACAGAACTCAAAAGGAACATTTAAAATGTGATAACTTGAGTGTGTATCTGTTACTGACGTTGTGTGCAGTAGAGGCCGGTCCACCCCGGGGTGCACTTGCACTCTCCGTCATAGGCGCTGCAGTAGGCTCCGTTGTGACAGTTACAGGTGTGGATGCAGTTGGGTCCCCACTGACCAGGAGGACACGCTGCAGGAGCACACCAGCTTTATAAATGATTCTTTCTACCTCAGGATAAAAATGATTTCAAGAAGAAAACCTACGCTGGGAGCAGTCGCTGCCGATCCACCCCGGGTAACACTGGCAGGAGCCGTCGATGGGGTTACAGGTGCCGTTGTTGGTGCAGCTGCACCTCCAGGCGCAGCTCTTCCCAAAGTGACCACTGGGGCACACTGAACACAAGACGGGAGGGGGGGGGACTTATTTGTGCTCACTGAAACACAGCAGGCCAGCCCCAAAGCATTCACATAGCCTCTACCGGCTATCTGACCATCGTTTACTGTGCATCATGCTGTGAAGAATGTTCACCGTTCATACTTAAAGTGAGAAGTAGGGCCAGTTTCTCATGGACTATACCACTGCTTCTCAAATGGGGGTACGTAAAGGCCCTCATGAAGGCCCTCTAAGGGGGTACGTGAGATTTATTTTAAATATATTTAAAATGACCATCTATTAAAAAAGTCTTTAAAAATTGTTTTTAATACATATTCAAGAGAATTCAAGTGTAAGGTCATAAACTGAATTGTGTATATTATATATTATATGAATAATTCTGCGTATTGCATCTTTTTTTCAACCCAAAATGCTTTGCAATGGTGAGAAGGTACTCGGCTGAAAAGAAATAATTTAACAGCGGGTACATAACTCAAAAAAGGTTGAGAACCAGTGGACTTTACAATGGGACTTCTTTTGGCGGGCAGGTGTGGCGCCCCCTGGTGGCCATTAGAAAGAACACATTGGCTTCACTTTTCAGAAATGTGATGATGGCAAAGGTGTATATTCCTGTGAATACAGTACATTCACACAGGAAGCTGTGGCCAGGATCGACACAGACGCCTTTGAAAGGCAGTAGAAATAGTAGAAACAGTGGAAACAGTAGAAGCAGTAGAAGCAGTAGAAGCAGGGCGCTGCGCTCACCCTCGTTGCACAGCGCCCCTTTGAAGCCCGGCAGACAGTGGCACTGCCCTGAGCCGTGGTGGCACGGCCCGACGCTGTGGACGCACTGAGGGCAGGTCTGACTGCAGCGGTGGCCGAAGTAATCTGGAGAGCAGACTGGGAACGCAGGCGGCGTTAAAACATCCGCATACAATTACAACCTGATGGTCGTCTCTGCCAAGAGGATCAAAGCCATCGGACGCATCATCTTATCACTGCTCATTTCAAGGAGCTTTTACAGCCTGTGTTTTACTGCCGTTGACTCCCTGATGGCTCACCACTCGCAACCGGGACTCACGAGGAGTTAACGTTGAGAAAATAGTTTGCATGTGAGGGTCGTGTTACTTCATCTCTTTTCAAAAAAGCCTTAACTTTAAAAGAGCTTGTTCAAAGTCAAAGGTCAAACAACCCGTCCGGGCGACTGTGCATTATCCCTCCGATGCCTGGAGTGGTGCGGAAACGCTAGTTTAGTAACGCTGTTGCCAACTTCAAGGATTTGAAGAGTCGGTTCTTTGCCAAGTTTTGGACATTTTGCATTAATATATTTGTAGATTTTAATGCCTCTACAGTGAAATCCAAACGGTCAGAACGACAATATTATCTCTATCACTACATTGTTGGTCACACTGAGTGAAACTCACAATCACTGGTTCTGTTCATGGAAAAGTGAGCATGGACTACAAGTCCTGTGCTTCAGGTCAAAGTTGCAGCTGTCTGGGTTCTCATTGTATGCTTCATCTTCTCTTCCAAACACATTTACCAAACTGTCTGATCATCCAACTCGTGTATCTGATTTATTTTGAGCGGTTCAGATCTATTAACTCGCAGGGTCCAGCGTCCTGATGTCGAGTGCCAGCTGTGTGTGTTGGGACTCACTCCTCTGACAGGTGGTGCCTCTGTATCCCGGAGCACACTCACAGGTGCCTTCGTCTGGAGAGCAGGAGGCCCCGTTCTTGCAGTTGCAGGGTAGCGAGCAGTTCGGGCCCCAGCGGCCCTCTGCACACACACTGTCACAGTGGATACCTACTCGCACACACAGGAAAACACCTTTTAGTGGATTTTTGTACAGAGTGTATGCAGAAGTGTAATCTGAGCACCGACCCCCCAACCCCAACCTCAACCTATATTCTAACCAAGTCAGAACCCTCAAAAAGGCTTTTGGAGAAAAATGTCCTCACTTTGTTGGTAGATTTGCACGGTCCTCAATATGTAGCGAGTAAAAGAACACACACACACACACACACACACACAGAGACACTTTATCACCGAAGATCAGCGCCATAGAGAGCAGGAAGTACGTGATATTCAACCAGACTATGAGATGAGACTGGCAGCCCACCCCCATGCCACCTCAACCTATAGTCTGAACCCTCAAACAGGCCTTTGGAGAAATTAAGAAATAATCGTTTTCTGAAAATGTCCTCACTTTGTTGGTAGAATTGCACGGTCCTCATTATGTAGCGAGTACAAGAACACACACACAGACACTTTATCACCAAAGATCAGCGCCATAGAGAGCAGGAAGTTTGTGATGTGTTTGGTGTTGTGTTAAATCTTCAACCAGACGATGAGAACATTGATGAAGTGACTGACCGGTCCATCCGGCCAGACAGCGGCAGTGACCGGTGGAGTGGTGGCATCCATCGGCGTGGCTGCAGTCACAACGCTCCTTACAGTCCAGGCCGTAGGAGCCGTCCTGAGGCATCACAAGAGAGGACTTTCATTCACAGCTCCAATCACATTCAGCCTCTACATCCTTGTGGAGGAGCCATTTTGTTTGTTTTTGTTTTGTTGGACCTCCCACCACTAGGGGGCGTAGGGCCACTGTCAATTAAGACAGAGGCCAATATAATCATTGGCAGCACTATAGGGTCAGGTGTTGTTAGGTTGGCAGGTATGGAGGACTCAAAATGACTTAAGTATAAATAAATAAATAAATGAATGCATGAATAAATATGGGAATAAATAAATAAATGCTTAAATAAATGTATAAATAAATGCTTAAATAAATGTATAAATAAATAAATAAATACAGGAATGAATAAATATAAGTTATAAATCAACAGGACATCATTAAATAAATATATTTCTACATTTCTGTATTTCTTCATTTATTTATTTCTCTATTTACGTGTCCACACGTATTTCTTCATTTATTTATGTGTGACATTTACGTGTCCGTATATTCAAATGAGCTGGGCGGTCCGAACCTCTGTCTAAAGCATGATTGGTCACAGGAGTGTGATGCACCTGGTGTGTTGTGCTCTACTACTTCTGCCTGGCACATGAAGCTGAAGTTGGCTCGCTCAGCTCACCGTTAGCAGAAGTTAGCCTAGACAGCTTTTTGACTTCAGCCGTTTATCAATTTCAATTACACTGAGTACAGACTCGTGTTTTCTTGGAGTCTGGTCTTGGGAGTCCGGACTCTCGAGGACGCAGGATGGTCTCTCTGGTCGTGTGACGTCACCACATCAACTGTTCTTGCTCATGAATTTACTCCAATTATTCACTGTAAAATACTTTACAGTGGAGTAGAATGTGTTGCGGTGTTCACTGTCGTTTGGCGTATACTCCGCCCACAGTAGCCTGGTACTTGTTCCCGAATAAACGGTAATAACTATAGAACGTCTCGTAGCTTTCCATCCTGACCCAGGGTCGCTACAATATGAAGTTATGAATCTCAGTCAAATTGACATAACGTTATCTTTTAATAAATAATAAACTCGTTGTGCTCTTTAGATCCTCCAAAACCTAATTATATCTCATGTTTAGCCGCTACGGAGACGTCAGAGCCAGCGGAGCATTTCAAAAAGTCCTGCCGAGATCAGGCTTCTCTCGGCGGCCACACAGCGTGCTGAGCGCCCGGCGCCCGGAGCTCAAAGGTCCCGCGAGCAGGACCTCAAATCTCCGTTGCATATCCTTATTAGGCTGAATCACGATAAACCGACCACAGATTTGATGCTTAAACTACTAACTTCTCGGCTGAAAACATCCTTAAATTACATTCCGTGACTCAACAACAGTAGTATTTAGAATGTACAGACAAGAATGCATAATAAACGCTGTTCGTCTACAGGTCCAAGTGCTAGGGATCGATTACTTCTGTCTTGCTCCCTGATTTGACCAATCCTGTTCAACAATGAGGTTCGGACCGCCCAGCTCATTTGAATATACGGACACGTAAATGTCACACATAAATAAATGAAGAAATACGTGTGGACACATAAATAGAGAAATAAATAAAAGAAGAAATACAGAAATGTAGAAATATATTTATTTAATGATGTCCTGTTGATTTATAACTTATATTTATTCATTCCTGTATTTATTTATTCATTTAAACATTTATTTAAGCATTTATTTAAGCATTTATCTATTTATTCCTATATTTATTCATGCATTCATTTATTTATTTATTTATACTTAAGTCATTTTGAGTCCTCCATAGGCAGGAGCACACAGTTTGTTGACCAGAACAGGTCACAATGTGTTTTTTATTTCTTTCATTTTTTGGGAATAGACAAATGGGTTTTGGATGAGGAACGTATTTCTTTGGTTTGTGTTGGAAGCCGTACGACTTTATGAATAAATAACCTTTCACATTTCAAACTGGACATTGCATCTGTTTATTGCACGTGTCAAAACTAAACCTCCAAGCAACCAGTGACCTTTATTGATAGGCAACAGAGTCACTACACCTTGTTTTACTTCCACGGCTCCGTGTGAGCAGTTTATATGATTCAAAGTGTACGAGAGGAGATGAAGTGCATCAGTACCAGAATCTATCTCCTCAGAACAACCCCGAGGGGACAGAGTGTGATGCACAGACATGTCGAGTGCTTGTAGGATAGGTCAGGATGTGTGCAGGCTGTAGAGTAACACCACATGATAGAAGCTGAGCCAATGGCCCACGAGGATACGGTAAGAACAAGAGACCCGCCCTCCTCTGCCTCTGATTGGCTAGAATTGGAGCCGTTTATTGCTGATAAGCATAGATTGGTGGAGGGTTGTTAGGGTACATGAGTTCCCCTTCAGATGTCAGGATGCTAGCTGTCTCATGTTGTGCTTTCGTTTATAATTACAATGTCCTCGATTATATCGGAGAAGTAAAACAAATACATTTTGTTGTGCATGTTGCCTGAAGTGGATGGATGAATATTCAAGGCTCGTGAAAATATCAACACTAGCAATAGCTGTGATTTGTATTGTTGAAAGGATAGAAGTAGAAAAGTCCATTTTTTATGCACTAGAGCGGGGATTCTTCCTCATTCACCTGGCAGCGCTTATTAATATTGATCATAATCCCCACGCCCTCTCACCTGGCAGCGCTTATTAATATTGATCATAATCCCCACGCCCTCTCACTTGGCAGCGCTTATTAATATTGATCATAATCCCCACGCCCTCTCACCTGGCAGCGCTTATTAATATTGATCATAATCCCCACGCCCTCTCACCTGGCAGCGCTTATTAATATTGATCATAATCCCCACGCCCTCTCACCTGGCATCGCTTATTAATATTGATCATAATCCCCACGCCCTCTCACCTGGCAGTGGTGGTGGCAGCGCTCTCCTCTCCAGCCCGGAGCGCAGGTACAGCGGCCGTCCAGCGCGTTGCACGCTCCTCCGTTGCCACACAGGCAGGTGAGGTTACAGCCCAGACCCCAGGTACCACTGGGGCAGTTGATGGAGCAGTCCACCCCATGCCACCCTGGGGAGACAGGGACGCACCGGGCTTAAGCACCACGACCAGCAGGATTAACCCTTTAGGAGCACAGCCGCTAAAACATTGCAAAGGTTTAAGACGGAGGTGCTAAGAGTGTATCTCCTAGACCACAAGAATGATGTTGGTTATAATAAAAAGTAAAACGCTTGTGAGAATACTTCAGATGTGTAACTATCAGCCTCTATATTACAGGTTAAGATGAAATAAAGACGGCACACAGCATGAATTAAAAGGTTTCAGCTGAAGTCTGAAGTAAACAAGTAGATTGGATCCAAAAGATTGAATAGAAAAGAAACATTGGGTTTCATCATGAGCGACTGATTCAAGGAAAACAAAGTGGTACCCTAGAGGCTGTAAATGGCACTGCATTCTTCCTGGTTGTGACATAGTTACATACTTTAAAGAATATACATTTTAGACATGAAATAACCATTCATACTACCGACATAATTCCATTGCACAAGTGCATTTCAATATGTTTCCTCTCTTCCTCCTCGGCTCACCTGGCTTGCAGGAGCAGGACCCGTCCACAGGCAAGCACTGGGCTCTGTTCTTGCAGCTGCAGCTGGAGGAGCAGTCCGCTCCGTGGGTTCCCGCCGGGCACGGCCCCGTGCAGTTGGGACCCTGAAGGGGGTCGAGATGCAGGAGGTGACGGGGTAGAACCGGCAGTGACATCACACATCCTTCATGAAACAAGCAGCTCAGCAGCTCCGGGGAAACGTGATCAGGTCATCTGCGGTATTACACCCTCAGGTGCCTCAACGCATGTTGTATTGTATCTCGTTTATTTAATCCATTACTTCTAAATAAAATACCTATTTGTGGTTTTAGGGGGCGGTTCATGCTGGATTTCCTGCGTACCTTCTTGGAGTCTTAACATTCCAGTGTGGGTGGTATCATCATATCATACAGAGCTAACAGACTGTAGCTGCAGACCCTGCACTGAAGCACTTGGATGGAAGGATTGTTGGTCCTTCAACGACAAGCCTGTAGAGTGAGATGTCTGTTTCTAGCTTTCGGGATGTATTATTGACCTTTTGGACAGAGCCGGGCTAGCTAGCGGTTTATGCTAAGCTATCGGTCAGCGGTAAGCTCATCCGGAATGGGCACACACAGGTGTAATGACACTTTAAGACATTTATTTATTCATTCATACATTTATGCTCAAAAACCATAAAAGAAAAACAGGCTGTAGTTCTTCCTGCTGCCACTGGGTGTCCCTAAAGAGCTACTGAAAGACGTGCTCAGTGCTAGTGAAGGTTTCAGGTCCTAAAGTGGGCCTGATGCTTAATCACACCCGCTGTCTACACCTCGGGAATGAACATGCTAGGTGGACCAAAGCACATCGTGACGTGATGTTTATCTGTTTACCGTGAAGCCCGGAGCGCAGACGCACTCCCCGCTCACGCTGCGGCAGTCCGCTCCGTTCTGGCACCGGCACACCTGCTGGCAGGACTCCCCGTAGAAGCCCGGGGTGCAGGTCTCGTTGCAGTCCAGGCCGGACCAGCCGGGCCGACACGAGCACTCCCCCGACATCGGGTGGCAGCTGGGGGGAGAGAGGACCGCCTGGTGACGTCGTTCTTCATTGTTCTTCAGTCATTGCTCAGACTGTGTAGGCCTGTTGTTGCCTCTTGGATTTGGGGTCCCTAACTTGCAGAACCAGGGGCAGTGACTAGTAAGGGTTCATGAACAACACACACTCATACGCCGAGGGGAGGAGCTACATCAGGACCGACGGACACAAACACGAAGAGAGTCGGCACAGTCCGAGAGAAAAAGGGAAACACCATTTCTTTTAAAAGACCACATGGTCGTCCTGAGAAGCAGAACTCTGAGAGGTTCTAGTCCACATAGTGGAGCACAGAGTACTGGTGCAGGTGAAAGTGACTGAAGGCCTGCAGGTCGGAGGTCGTCTGCAGTCACACAGGCCTGTGACAGCTGGCCCACCTGACACAGCGCTCCCATTGAGGAGCATGGGAACAGCTGTTCACACACACACACACACACACAGCTGTGTTACTGGACGACTGGCCTGCGGGCTCAGCTGCCTCAGGGTCAGCCGCCATCGTGACAAACGGGCAACAGGCAACACGGGAATGCTGCTGACCGCAGGAAGAAAAACCTCCAGCCTGTTTTTCCAGATGTTAAAACTCGGGAACATTAAATTGATCCCATCTCCTGGAGCGCGGCCTCCATTCCCTCGGCCTCCATTCCCCCGGCCTCCATTCCCCGGCCTCCATTCCCCCGGCCTCCATTCCTCCGGCCTCCATTCCCCAGGCCTCCATTCCTCCGGCCTCCATTCCCCGGCCTCCATTCCCCGGCCTCCATACCCTCGGCCTCCATTCCCCGGCCTCCATTCCCCGGCCTCCATACCCTCGGCCTCCATTCCCCCGGCCTCCATACCCTCGGCCTCCATTCCCCCGGCCTCCATTCCCCGGCCTCCATTCCTCCGGCCTCCATTCCCCGGCCTCCATACCCTCGGCCTCCATTCCCCCGGCCTCCATACCCTCGGCCTCCATTCCCCGGCCTCCATTCCCCGGCCTCCATTCCCCAGCCTCCATTCCCCCCGCCTCCATTCCTCGGCCTCCATTCCCCGGCCTCCATTCCCCCGGCCTCCATTCCCTCGGCCTCCATTCCCCCGCCTCCATTCCCCCGGCCTCCATTCCCCGGCCTCCATTTCCCCAGCCTCCATTCCCTCCGGCCTCCATTCCTCGGCCTCCATTCCCCGGCCTCCATACCCTCAGCCTCCATTCCTCGGCCTCCATTCCCCGGCCTCCATACCCTCAGCCTCCATTCCCCCGGCCTCCATTCCTCCGGCCTCCATTCCCCCGGCCTCCGTACCTGCGCGTGTTGCCGGCGTGGCACGGGCACTTCCTGTCGCAGCGGAGGCCGTAGCGTCCCTCGGGGCACAGCCGCTCGTGGCACGCGGCGCCGCCGTAGCCGGGCTCACACGCACAGCGGCCGTCGGCGTGGTGACACTTCCCCCCGTTCTCACAGCGGCACGTCAGAGCGCAGCCGGCACCGAACGAGCCCACCGGACACTCGTCCTGGCAGCTGGAGAGAGAGAGAGAGAGAGAGGGGGAGAGAGAGAGAGAGTGATGGAGAGAGAGAGAGAGAGAGAGAGAGGGAGAGTGATGGAGAGAGAGAGAGAGAGGGAGAGAGAGGGGGAGGGGGGAGAGAGAGAGGTAGAGTGATGGAGAGAGAGAGAGGAGAGAGAGAGAGAGAGAGGAGAGAGAGAGGAGAGAGAGAGGAGGGGAGAGAGAGAGAGGAGAGAGAGAGAGGAGAGAGAGAGGAGAGAGAGGAGAGAGAGGGAGAGAGAGAGAGGAGAGAGAGAGAGAGAGAGAGAGAGAGAGAGAGGGGAGAGAGAGAGAGAGGTGGAGAGAGAGAGAGAGAGAGAGAGACAGAGAGAGAGAGGGAGAGAGAGAGAGGAGGAGAGAGAGAGGGGGAGAGAGAGAGAGGGAGAGAGAGAGAGAGAGAGAGAGAGGGGGGAGAGAGAGAGGGAGAGAGAGAGGGAGGGAGGGAGGGAGGGAGGGAGGGAGGGAGGGAGGGAGAGAGAGAGGGAGAGAGAGAGAGAGAGAGAGGCGGTCAGTGTCAGGCCCAGGTCCTGCTCCTCAGTTAAAGACCCTGAACGCACCACGCTAAACATTCAGAAGACTTCAGGTTGTGACTCGTGGTTTGAGGTCGTGTCCCTGGAGGAAGCAGCGCTGAGGAGTTATCGTAAATAATTGTAAAATAAAAACCTGTAAATGTTGCATTTATCTTTTTGCATCGTCAGAAAGTAAAACATCGTCTTCTATTTCCGTCCCGCTGATAATGGAAATGATGTCATTTGAACGTGAACTCCCTTATGCTTTTATTGTGGAGGCAACAGGAAGTGGTGAGATTAGACTGTTAGGCATCAACCTCTGGGTTCCATGAATATCCAACTAATAATAATAATACTTTGAGTTTGTAGACACTCCAAGACGCTTGATGACAACGCGAGATAGATTTATAGATGATGGATCATATAGATGCAGCTATAGATCAACGACACCCTGAATAACTCGTCACATGCTCTCCAGATGTGTCCTCTGTATCGGTGCCTTTGGGGCTCGGTGAGGGCTCCACAGCTCCCTCTGGGTCCAGGACCATCACACTGCGCTGGTTAATCTGAACGTCTCGTTCCCAGAGGACCGTCTCCCAGGGCAACGCGGCCCGTCGGGTTCGGGCGTGGCCCGCCGGCTCCTCCACAGGGCCGCGCCGGGACGTCCGGCTTCCCAGAAGCCCTCATTTAGTCCCGAGGGGCTATTCCCGTCCCGCCGCCGGTCCCTCTAAGTATACGCTGCGTGGCTCCCACACGGTTAATTACACGGAGCCGCGTGGCGTCGGCTTCACGGTTCTCTCTGGAGGAAGAGGAGGAGCGGCGGCGTGCAGAGGGCTCACAGCGTGTGATGCTGCTGCACGCTCCAGCAGGCCAGGCGGAATAATAATAATATGAATAATATGAATAATAATAATAGTACACTGATGATGAGCACCTAACATCCTAAACAAAAAGTAACGAGGAACTGAAGCTGTATAATAATGACCTGAATGAGTGTGAGTAGAACTTTAGAGAAACTCTAAATGTAAATACTTCAGTGAACCTACGTACCCTGCAGTACTCGAGTATATATATATATATATATATATGTGTACATGTATATGTGCATATACTGTATATATATAAATATATATATATATGTGTATGTACATATACTGTATATACATATATATATATATGTGTACATGTATATGTGCATATACTGTATATATATAAATATATATATATATATGTGTATGTACATATACTGTATATACATATATATATTTACGTATATCTACATATACGTATATCTACATATACGTATATAAAAGTATATGTACATATATATACACATATATACTTGAGTATACTTGAGTATATATGTATATATGTACATATTTACATGTATAAGTACATAAACTGTATATATACATATATACAGTATATATAAGTAAATTTATATATATAATAGTATATTTATATATAAATATGTATATATATATATTTATTTATAAATATATATGTACAAATAAGAATATATATTTGTATATACATATGTATATACATATATTTATATATATATATTTAAATATGTATATATATATAAACATATATATTTATATATAAATATATTTATATATAAACATGTTTATACATACATAGATATGTATATCTACATATATATACACATACACATTTACATATATATATATATATATATATATACACACATGTATGCTGACAGCTCAAGTTCTGGCCACTGTGTTTTTATTTTATTGTCAATCAGCACCTCGAGCTGTGATGTCACCGACCTTAAGAAGCTGCATATTTAACATCGTTGTTTTTAAGATGGTGGTTTGTGGTTTCTGCTCCAGGAAGCCGTGCTCATGTAAACGTGCCTCACTTCTTCTCGGTGGTGAAACACCCCTTCACCCATCCTTAAGGGAAGCTTTTATTTTGAAGGCGCCTTCAGGCGGCGAGTGAGTATTTTGACACATAAGTGCTGGTGGAAACCAGCGTGAATTACAGGGACTCGCTATTCCAAAAGCAGAATGTGGCATTCATTGTTTTATTTTAGAAGAGCTGATTCAGATTCAAATGCTGTGAAACATGGTAGAATTATGATTCTTTATGTTTTTGGATTTTGGATTTCTTGTATTATTATTTCTATGGAATAACTACAACCTTTAACTTCCGGTTTGCTTACTGTATATTTTCAATGTTCACTTCATGTTTTTATTATAATTTTTATATATTTATTTTAATTTAACAAATTAACAAGACAGGACTTTAAGGATACAATAATAGGAATAATAGGAAGGGAGAAAGAAAAGGGTTGAAGACTAACAAAAAACAGACCAAAAAATAAATAATAATAATTAGAAAAAAGTCTTGAATTGTTCCTGTTTTAGATTTATTTTATCTTTGAACTAGTTTGTACTTTTCTTAAACCACAACATCTGCTTCTGGATGCAGATTCGTGGTTCTGTTTATTCACCATTCAGAGAGAAGTACAAGAACCAATGAGTGCCAACAAACTGCAGTTCTTCAAAATGGCCACAGGGGGCAGACTCCGAAAATTTAGTCAATTTCCATAGAAGAAATAAATTTTTACAGCCTGGTGCAAAAAACTGTTTTTTCCAAAAAGCATTCCATGGGATATATACATATATATATATGTATATATGTGTGTAAAATATGAATTTATTGAGTGCCTTTAAAGTATAGTATATATTTATAAACATATGCCGGTCGTCTTACCGCTCTCCGGTGTAGCCGGGGCTGCACACACACTGACCAGACGACCGCACACAGAAGCCGTCGTTGTGACACTGACACTCCTGAGAACAGTTCTGTCCAAACCTGCCCCGCGGACACGGCTGACCACACACGGAACCCTGAACACAACACAGAGAACACCCTGAACACATCACAGAACACACGGGACCCTGAACACATCACAGAACACACTGGACCCTGAACACATCACAGAACACACGGAACCCTGAACACATCACAGAACACACTGGACCCTGAACACAACACAGAGAACACGGAACCCTGAACACAACACAGAACACACTGGACCCTGAACACAACACAGAGAACACCCTGAACACATCACAGAACACACTGGACCCTGAACACATCACAGAACACACGGAACCCTGAACACATCACAGAGAACACACTGGACCCTGAACACAACAAGAGAACACACTGGACCCTGAACACATCACAGAGAACACACTGGACCCTGAACACAACACAGAACACACTGGAGCCTGAACACAACACAGAGAACACCCTGAACACATCACAGAGAACACACTGGACCCTGAACACAACACAGAACACACTGGACCCCGAACACAACACAGAACATAGTGGACCCTGAACACATCACAGAGAACACCCTGTGTGTGTGTGTCCTACCATCCATCCTGCGGGACAGGAGCACTCTCCGGTCACGTGGTGACACACTCCTCCGCTCTGACATGGACATCTCTCCTCACACTGCTGCCCGTGTTTCCCTGGAGGACACAGGTCCTCACAGCTGGAGGGAAGCCGAGACACCGGTTATTCTCTGCGTGCTGTCATATGAAAGTTGTTTTTCTATTTTTGGTGAGTTGTTCCTGATCCGATGTGAGGTCAAAGGTCAGGGATGTCGTATGTGTACAGATTGTAAAGCCCTCTGAGGAGAGATTTTGGGCTTCATAAAATAAACTTAATTGAATAAAATCCTAAAAAAAACTCATGGTTCTGTAAGTATTATGTAACTTGTATTTTTGGTTCAAAATTACAAGTTATTATTTAGTATAATCAATGCCATGAGACAGAGAGAGAGGGAAAGAGAGGGAGAGAGAAAAGAGGGAGGGAGACAGAGAGAGAGAGTGAGAGGGAGAGAAGAGGGAGAGAGAAAAAAGAGAGTGAGAAGAGGGAGAGGGAGAGAGAAGATGGAGAAATAGAAAAGAGGGGGAGAGAGAGAGAGAGAGAGAGAGAGAGAGTGAGACTGTCTGTTCACAGCTCATCAGACTGCTGGACTTGTGATTATTTTATTATATTTAGTGTTTTTCACGATCTGGACCGTGAGTCTGAAATGAAAGTGTGATGCGATATGAAATGATGTGTGCAGGTCAACAGGTGAGCTGGCCCTCAGGCAGTGGAAGACCTCAACGGATCAGATCCTCTCACTCTGACTCACAACGCTCCGGTGTATCCCGGGGAGCACTTGCATTCTCCGGTGCCGTGGTGGCAGGCGGCTCCGTTCCGGCACTGGCATTTCTGCTGGCACCCGTTGCCGTAGGCGCCCGCCTCGCACGGGGCCTCGCAGCGCCAGCCCCGGTACCCCGGCGAGCAGACGCAGGCGCCGGTGATGGGGTTGCACAGCGCGCCGTTCTGGCACTGGCACCGGCTGCTGCAGTGGGGACCCCAGTGGGTACTGTCACAGGCTGGAAGACAAGGAGCGAGGTCATGTCATCTTAAAAGGTAGGATGGGAACCAGTTGTAGTACCATCTTACCCCACTAGAGAGCTTGTAGTACCATGTTACCCCACTAGAGAGCTTGTAGTACCATATTACTCCACTAGAGGGCTTGTAGTACCATGTTACCCCACTAGAGAGCTTGTAGTACCATATTGCCCCACTAGAGAGCTTGTAGTACAATGTTACCCCACTAGAGAGCTTGTGGTACCATATCACCCCACTAGAGAGCTTGTAGGACCATATTGACCCACTAGAGAGCTTGTAGTACCATATTACCCCACTAGAGAGCTTGTAGTTTTAGGATACACTAAGCACCTACCTATAGCTTTAAGTTACAGAAAGTAATAATATGTCGCATATTGCACATGATGAGGCAGTGTTGGGATATAGAGACTCTGTGAGTGGGTCCAGAACCTTTTACAACCTCCAAAGGAATCTGACTGTAAAGTGCTTGATGGATGGTGCTGTTGTGAAGCACGGTATACTTTATAGTTGATTATCCAGATTATAGGTTCTACATTTCCCTTATTATAACCAAACCCATTAAAAGGCCTAAACCAACAATTTGTTGGTCCATCTCTCAAAGACTTCTCAAAGGTTTCTCAAAGATTTCTTAAATACTTCTTAAATACTTCTCAAAGGCTTCTCAAAAACTCCTCAAAGACTTCCCTGTCCCGTCCGTCTGGTAGAGATACGCCACGTGGCAACGCTAATGTGGTCTTTCTGATATAAGAGCTGGATAACACACAAATATGTCATTTTATTTTTGAGACTCTTAAATGGGGACAAAAGCTAAAAGTAAAAACTATTGTTCTCTTGGTAATTCCATTACCCTCTTTCCATTGGCTCCCTTTGGCTCTGGATCTTTCTGATAACTTTCAAGTCTTCACTTGAGATGGTTTACGTGTGAATCCATTCTAATCCATTACGAGCCTGAACCACATCTAAGATCCGGCTCCGAGCCGTGGGCCACCACACACTGAAGCCGGCCAATCATCACTCACATGAAAACACATCTGATTATACAAGCAGTCAAAGTCAATAACCTTCGGGATGAGACCTGAAACCACCTCATTAACCTTCAGCCTTAATCAGACCACACCTCATTACCCATGAGCCAGCTCTGCCGATGGAAGCTTCTACCACGCGTAACCGCAGTAAACTGGTCAATCTGAGAATGTGTTGGTTCTAGACGCCACGTCTCGACCAATCAGGGCCGGGCGATGACTGGGGGGCTAAATGGGAGTCGGGAAGGTTTACAGTGGCTGCCAGAACCTTTCATTATGGGACTCTGCATCATGGACGTCTATATTAAGCTCGGGGGAAAGTGAGGAAGACAGAAATTGAAGGTTTAGATAAAGACTTTTAGAACGTACACAAGGTACTTTACTGTCGCGAAGTTGTTAGCTAACGGTTTAGCGGCTAGGTCATTAGCCCCTGAAGGATCGTTCTAGTTTGTGTGAACTGTCTCTTTTAAGAGCTTTGACCAACATCAGTATTGATTATAATAACACTGCATACACCAAAGTATCTGATCCAATCTAAGCAAACTCCACAACCTCAGACATCGGTCAGATTTCTATGCGTTGTATAGACGTCTACGTCCAACACACCTTCTGGGTCACGTTGGCTGACTGAACTACAGTCAGTATACAGTGGGTCGTCTTCTGGCTACTTGAGTACAACCTTTGTCTGGCTGCTCGTGATTCTGATCCAGTTGAGTGACGTCACTATGTTAACAAATCAAGATTAAGAGGAATACACTCAAAAGGTTCTTTTTTCATTTCAGTTGGCCGACAAACGTCTGACAAACCTCTCACTGTCTCCGTCCACTGACTTTGATTTCAAGGTTTTCCAAGGTCAAGAAACCCGGTGACGTTGGGCAACGTTGTTCATGTGGATGCTGCACAACAGATAATCTGAGAAATATCATTTTTAATTTGTCTCTCCAGATGTGAACTGGTCGACCATCAGTCCAAAAGCTTCTGTCTTGAACTTCCTCTCAGTCTAAACTCAACAGCTGGCTAGTAAATGTCGATGGCATCCTGCAGGCTGGGGCTGGTCCACTAGTATAGTCAGGAATAGCTGCAGGAACAGGAAGTGATGCAGTGAAGTGTGTCTTGACTGAAGTGTGTTGAGCAGTTCGGAGAAGCCACATGGCGGGACGACTCAAATTAAAGACCGCAGCTAAAAAGAAACCCGCTTTCAAAGGGGCTGATTTCATATAACAATCGTACAATACATGTTATTCAGGACACGTTTGTTTAAATCAATTCCTTGAGTTCAGTCGTGCGTGTTCCTTTAAGGAATAACTCACGATGGCTGTGGTCCCTTCAAGTAAACACGACACAGGAGAACTTTGGATTTCTGAAAGTTCAGTTTTCACAAATCTTTGATGGCCCTGTATTTCATAAAAATACAACATCTCCCCCCCCGACTCTCCTTTTAGCTTAGCTGTTGGCCTCCTTCAGGGTCAAAAGAAGAATATATTATCACAATATATTGAACACAATGAAACCATTTCCCTCCTTCACATGTTTTTTTTATCAAAACACAATATTCTGCTTCTATTTGTTGGCGTTAATTCTTTCAAATTCAACATTTACACTTTACAGTCCTCCAAAAACAAGACGTTGGATGTATTTAGATGTTTTGGTTACTGTCGGGAATCTCGGGATGCTTCTCAGATAAATCGCAGATGCTAGCTTTAAGTTAATATTCTTATTGCTCATGATTGTCACATTGCTATGAACATGTGGTTTGAGTAACGATGCACTTCTGTGGAGCTCCTCTCCTCCGGTGTGTCGGTGCTCCGCCGGTGAGGAACACGAGCGGCTTCAGCCATTCAAGTGGTTAGCGAGCTCCTTTCAGCAGCTTCACTCTGACCCCATTAAAAAGGAGAGTAGAGTTCTTCCTCTTCCTCCGGCGGTCCGGCACAGTGCGGCAGACAAAGAGGAGGAGATTAGAGATAATGAGAAGCCCGCGTGAACCCTCCTCCCACCGGGTACCTTTGTGAAACCTGACCCAGATTGAAGAAGGGCCAAAAGTCCGAAGAACAGACTGTTCTCTGATTGGTCGATTCAAGAGAAGCGAACAAGAGAGACGGCACTGTGCCCGAGGTCACGAGGCTGATTATCCAATGGAGAATAACGATGATGAAGAATAACGACGATGAAGAATAACTACGATGAAGAATAACTATGATGAAGAATAACTACGATGAAGAATAACTACGATGAAGAATAACTATGATGAAGAATAACTATGATGAAGAATAACTACGATGAAGAATAACTATGATGAAGAATAACTGATGAAGAATAACTACCATGAAGAATAACTGCAACCCAGAATAACTACAACCCAGAATAACTACAACCCAGAATAACTCCAAATACAAAGACAGGGTGAGTCACAACAAGTCATGAACAACAAGAAGCTCCGTGGCTCCGGGGCCACGGCGCTCGGCTCGGTTTGAAGAGCCGGAGCAGTAACTGGAGCCGCCAGTTGTTGAGGCTCTGACTGTCCTCACTGGAGGGGGGGGGGGGGGGTCATGCTCCCCCTTCATTGGGCGATTAGCCGGTTGGCGCGGTGCACTCATGGGAACCGACCACGTCTTCCACACCCACACGCCGGGTTCACACGGAGGGAAAACATCTGGAGCGTTCAGACGGCTTCGTGAGATTTGTGTTGTTATTATAAACTATCTGATCAAGATGTTCGTCTCCAGGACTGTGAACGTCTTCTTTAAGATCCACTTCCTGTTTCCAGGACTGTAAACGTCTTCCTTAAGATCCACTTCCTGTTTCCAGGACTGTGAACGTCTTCTTTAAGATCCACTTCCTGTTTCCAGGACTGTGAACGTCTTCTTTAAGATCCACTTCCTGTTTCCAGGACTGTGAACGTCTTCCTTAAGATCCACTTCCTGTTTCCAGGACTGTGAACGTCTTCCTTAAGATCCACTTCCTGTTTCCAGGACTGTGAAGGTCTTCTTTAAGATCCACTTCCTGTTTCCAGGACTGTGAACGTCTTCCTTAAGATCCACTTCCTGTTTCCAGGACTGTGAACGTCTTCTTTAAGATCCACTTCCTGTTTCCAGGACTGTGAACGTCTTCTTTAAGATCCACTTCCTGTTTCCAGGACTGTGAACGTCTTCTTTAAGATCCACTTCCTGTTTCCAGGACTGTGAACGTCTTCCTTAAGATCCACTTCCTGTTTCCAGGACTGTGAACGTCTTCCTTAAGATCCACTTCCTGTTTCCAGGACTGTGAACGTCTTCCTTAAGATCCACTTCCTGTTTCCAGGACTGTGAACGTCTTCCTTAAGATCCACTTCCTGTTTCCAGGACTGTAAACGACTTCTTTAAGATCCACTTCCTGTTTCCAGGACTGTGAATGTCTTCCTTAAGATCCACTTCCTGTTTCCAGGACTGTGAACGTCTTCTTTAAGATCCACTTCCTGTTTCCAGGACTGTGAACGTCTTCCTTGAGATAAACTTTGATGTGACGAAACATAAACAGAGACTCTAAGATAAACAGCTGGTGTTGTTTTCTAGTTTTCGATGTTCTCCCAGCAGCTTGTTGTTGTTGTTGTTGTTGTTGTTGTTGTGTGTTCTGAATCACGAGCTGCAGCCTCAGGTCACCTCCTACCAAAAGATTCTCTACTCTTATTATTCCTGCTGCTCCTCGACCCCCCCCCCTTTCCCCAAACTGACCCTCAGACATGTTGTTGGTGCTCGCTGACCTGAAGCACGCCGATGGGACCCGAGCCTCCGGGGCTTCTTGAGGAAACACGTTAGTGAAGGAAAAGGAGGCGGAGTAACGAAAGAGAGCCGATGAAGAACAGGTGCTGCTCCCGAATCCATCAGTACGAGTAAAACATGGAGCAACCGCACACACTGACACATGCACACGGGAAAAATAAGGTTCTTTAAGAGGCTTTGTGGTTCTACGAAGAACCATCGCCCACTGAAGAACCATGTTCTCCTTTGAGACACCTTTAGAGGTTCTTTGAAGAGCCGATAAGGAAATGGTTCTTTAAAGAACCCTGGTTTGAAGGTCCTTGTGAGGCCTACTGGGGCCTTGAGGGTTCTGGTGGGGCCTAGTGGGGCCCAGGGGAACCCGGGACCCAGACACAACAATAAGCCCCTTTCATTACAGGCTGAAACTGAAGCCAGCGGGCCCCACCCTGAGGGCTCCTCACCGCCACGTCGGCCTGCACAGGCTCACCAGCAGAGGACAGCCAATGGGCTGCCGGCAGCTTTCTGGTGATAACTGGATCGTCGTGGGAACGTCTTCTCCCATTGGCTGGAATCCTCCAGAGGTTATTAACACATGTTGAGCATCAGAGCCGCAGCAGAGGCTCCGCCTGATACCCCCAACAGGCCTGATACCCCCAATAGGCCTGATACCCCCAACAGACCTGATACACCAACAGACCTGATACCCCCAACAGACCTGATACCCTGATACCACCAACGGGCCTGATACCCCCAACAGGCCTGATACCCCCAACAGGCCTGATACCCCCAACAGACCTGATACCCGCAACAGGCCTGATACCCTGATACCACCAACGGGCCTGATACCCCCAACGGACCTGATACCCCCAACAGGCCTGATACCCTGATACCCCCAACGGACCTGATACCCTGATACCCCCAACAGGCCTGATACCCTGATCCCCCAACAGGCCTGATACCCTGATACCCCCAACGGACCTGATACCCCCAACAGGCCTGATACCCTGATACCCCCAACGGACCTGATACCCTGATACCCCCAACAGGCCTGATACCCTGATACCCCCAACAGGCCTGATACCCTGATACCCCCAACGGACCTGATACCCCCAACAGGCCTGATACCCTGATACCCCCAACAGGCCTGATACCCTGATACCCCCAACGGACCTGATACCCTGATACCCCCAACAGGCCTGATACCCTGATACCCCCAACGGACCTGATACCCTGATACCCCCAACGGACCTGATACCCTGATACCCCCAACAGGCCTGATACCCTGATACCCCCAACAGGATTTTTATTTCTTACTTACTTTTAATAGTATTTATCAATTACTTTTAGTGGTTTTTATTACTTACTTTGAATAGTTATTATTATATAATTTTAATAGTTTTTATTACTTACTTTTAATGGTTTTTATTACTTATTTGTAATAGTTTTTATTACGTATCTTTAATGTAATGTACTGTAGCTCTGCATTGTGTATATTTTGTGTTCTTCTTACCACATATACTGTTGAAGTGTCTCATCCTGTACTGTTTGTTATTGTTTTATGTTTGTTATTGTTTTATGTTTATTATTGTTTATGTTTATTATGGTCTGTTAAGGGACTACAGATGCAAATTAGCTGTGTAGCTACAATCTGGTCCAGAGCATCAAATGGAGACATTTATGTTTTAACTGTAGATTTTAAATAAAGATAATTATAATAAAAGTGATGTGAGCGTGTCTAAAAAGCCCGCCATGAGAACAAACTGTTTCTCTGCTGTGACTGTTGGTGCAGCGCAGCAGTCGGTAAGACGACACTGCGGCCTGTTTTTCCTCTTGTGCTTTCACAGTCACACACACACACACAGTCACACACACACACACACACACACACTCTCACAGACAGCAGCAGCTGGAGGACTTACCACTGGAGCAGTTGGAGCCCCCCCAGCCCGGCTCACACTGGCAGGTGTTGGGGGCCATGCAGCGGCCGTGGACGCAGCTCGCCGCGCAGTGAGCTGCAGGAGACACGGTTAACACATCAGCACACTCATAAATACTTTATATATATATTAATACACATGTCTGCTACCCCTGTCGGAGCTGTAGGATGAAGATGTGTTGGGTTGGATTCGTTGAGACGTCTGAAGACTTTGTTTTGAAGCTGGTCACTCGAGGTGTAATTCATCATTTCACCACTAAGATATTTAAACTGTGAAATACCCGGATAGTTTACAAGAGAGCACTTTGATTTGAACAGTTTGAATCAGTGGAGCTGCTGAGTGAACCGCCACTTAGATGAAATGTGACGCTGCGTGTGGAGAAAAGTCAAAAGCCGTCACAGAGACTCGTCCAGGCCGTCTGCAGGGAGAGCGCCACGGGGAGGAGTGAATGACATCAAGGCAACAATCTTTGTTTTCAACATGTCTATTGATTTTAATGATCGATGATTGTACTTGTGTGTACTTGTGTGTACTGTGAGTCTGTGTGTGATGATGATGCATATTGTGTTTACAGTGTTTCAAAGTTGAGACTCTCGGGGCGACATGTGATGTCTGCTGACACAAGAGAGCCTTTTCTCTTCAGAGTGAATCCCCTCTGAACTCCCGGAGCTCACACGGACTCAAATGGTTCTCCAGTAGGCGATGGTTCTTCGTAGAACCACAAAGCCTTTTAAGGAACCCTTTCAGAACCTTTATTGTTCTGTGTGCAGCAGGTTGTGTGTTAACGTGGTGATTTATTTTACTGCTGAACAAGTTGTTGTTTTTGCAAAAGGCCACTGAGGCTCCACACCTGTTACCGACTGCTGGCTGCTGGTGTGTGTGTGTATGTGTGTGTGTGTGTGTGTGTGTGTGTATGTGTGTGAGTGTGTGTGTGTGTGAGTGTGTGTGTGTGTGCACTGTAACCTCAATGGAAAGTGAAGTCTTTGTAATGACGACACATGGCGGAGACAAAGGTTCTGTCTTTCAGACCACGCGTCCCAGTGTCCTCGACAGCTCAGCTCTCCTGCAGTGAAAGTCGTACGTTCACATGTTTGATCACATGACTCATCGTGTGATCACATGACTCATCGTGTCCATGAACCATCAAGTGTTCTTCATGTGTTGGATTACGTAACTTATTTATCCAGGTTTTGGCCACCGACATGATACGAGCAACTTCTAGCGTGGCGCACGGCCTTCATGGACCTCACAGCGACCTGTCATGCCGTAAGGACCTCCACCAGGCGGCAAGGACCTCCACCAGGCGGCAAGGACCTCCACCAGGCCGCAATGACCTCCACCAGGCCACAAGGACCTCCACCAGGCGGCAAGGACCTCCACCAGGCCGCAATGACCTCCACCAGGCCACAAGGACCTCCACCAGGCGGCAAGGACCTCCACCAGGCCGCAAGGACCTCCACCAGGCAGCAAGGACCTCCACCAGGCCACAAGGACCTCCACCAGGCCGCAAGGACCTCCACCAGGCCGCAAGGACCTCCACCAGGCGGCAAGGACCTCCACCAGGCCACAAGGACCTCCACCAGGCCACGAGGACCTCCACCAGGCCGCAAGGACCTCCACCAGGCCGCAAGGACCTCCACCAGGCTGCAAGGACCTCCACCAGGCCACGAGGACCTCCACCAGGCCACAAGGACCTCCACCAGGCCGCAAGGACCTCCACCAGGCCGCAAGGACCTCCACCAGGCCGCAAGGACCTCCACCAGGCGGCAAGGACCTCCACCAGGCTGCAAGGACCTCCACCAGGCCACGAGGACCTCCACCAGGCCGCAAGGACCTCCACCAGGCCACGAGGACCTCCACCAGGCCACGAGGACCTCCACCAGGCCGCGAGGACCTCCACCAGGCCACGAGGACCTCCACCAGGCGGCAAGGACCTCCACCAGGCCACGAGGACCTCCACCAGGCCGCAAGGACCTCCACCAGGCCGCAAGGACCTCCACCAGGCCGGAAGGACCTCCACCAGGCCACAAGGACCTCCACCAGGCCGCAAGGACCTCCACCAGGCCGCAAGGACCTCCACCAGGCCGCAAGGACCTCCACCAGGCCGCGAGGACCTCCACCAGGCCACGAGGACCTCCACCAGGCCGCGAGGACCTCCACCAGGCCGCAAGGACCTCCACCAGGCCGCAATGACCTCCACCAGGCCGCGAGGACCTCCACCAGGCCGCGAGGACCTCCACCAGGCCACGAGGACCTCCACCAGGCCACGAGGACCTCCACCAGGCCACGAGGACCTCCACCAGGCCACGAGGACCTCCACCAGGCGGCAAGAGGAACCAAGCAACTCAGAAACCAGAGACCCAACACCAAGATGGCTCCTCAAAGCACCGGTGAGGGTCACCTGTGTACAGATTGTAAAGCTCTTAGTAAAATACAGTTCACAATACATGTCATGTAAATAGATTGAACTCCCGACGGCCCGTACTGCAACAGAACCTTCGGCTCAAGACCTCGACGACACCCCAAGACCCACAAAGAACCCAACGCACCCATCACGCTGGACCAGACGATGATGACGACAGTGAAGATACTTACGAGCACAGATCTCTCCGTTCTCCAAGAAGCCCGGGCAGCACTGGGACTTCCTCCGGTACATGGTCTTCTCCCCCCTCCGGTAGGCGGTCCGGTAGCTCACCCTGCAAACCGGGCGGTTCGGATCAGACACTCGGCAAAAAGATCCATGAACACAACGTTGGGTATTCTGCTTTCATTTGATCATGTGACATGAAACGTGGAGTGAAAAAGTCTGGGCTGTCGATATAGTTCATTCACTTTTCAAAAATCAGACACATCTCGTCTCAAAAAGATGCAGAAAAATTGGTTCACGCGTTCGTTACTTCTAGACTAGATTACTGCAACTCCTTATTATCAGGCTGCTCTATAAGTCTCTTAGGGTCATCACATGACTTCTGCATGAATTGTCATTATTAACTCTGCTTCCTTGGGCTGCACAGTGGTGTTGGGCTAGCACTGTCGCCTCACAGCAAGCGGTCCTTCTGTGTGGAGTTTGCATGTTCCCCCCGTGGCCGCGTGGGTTCCCTCCGGATTCCTCCCACATGTCCAAAGACATGCATTCAGGTTAATTGATCTCTAAATTGCCCATAGGTGTGAGAGTGAATGGTTGTCTGTCTCTATGTGTGCCCTGGATGGACTGGTGACCTGTCCAGGGTCAACCTTGTTCCGGGTTTGAGGATTCAGAATATATCGTAGATGGAGTGATGGGCACGGATGGATATAAGAGTTTAATTAATTCCCTCAGATACAGATGCAGCAAATACATATGAGATGTTTATGAAATAACTTTACTGTGAAGACATTGCTGCTTGTAGTATTTGAGAGGTTTCATGTCAAACGTTATATGAATATCACTCTGCAGCTGGAAGTGTTACACTCACTCACTCACTCACACACTCACCTGTGTCTGGTGCACTTGAACCAGTTGAGGATGTCGGTGCAGCTGGTGTAGTAGATCTGATCAAAGGGATAAGCGTAGGACTCCTGCACCGTCACCGAGTAACTGGACACACAGGAAGAGACCGAGAAGAGATGAGGAGCAGAATCAGTGTGTGTGTGTGTGTGTGTGTGTGTGTGTGTGTGTGTGCAGGGGTTTCCTACAGAACACCCACGTTCATCCAACAGGATGCACAACTGTGTTCCTCACACCACCGACTGTTTTAATCAGGACGCCATTAAGCTGCTTGTGTGTGTGTGTGTGTGTGTGTGTGTGTGCTACCTTAAATAATAACAATTCATAAACGACTGATAAAGGCTCAGGATCTGAAGTTCTCTGAAGAAGAAGCTTCATTAGCAGCAGCCCGAGTGTCTCTCGTCTTGAGAGGACGTGTCTGTCGTCCAGAGCAACAGACGGAGCTGTGAGGTCGTCTGCAGCTGTTCCCTCAGATTGGTCATGGAGGGGCAGCAGAGCGGGGAACCCCGTTCTCCTTTCACGTCTCACTTAACGGATTCTCAAGCTTTCCTTTTAATTCGGAAAATCAGTTCGAAAGCTTTATTTAAAGCTGGAACAACACTTTGAAAAGCTTGAAAACAAGATTATTATTATTCTGTTCCCGCTTTCCAGCTGTGACATGGTTATGAGTCATATCCCTCTAGGTATCCCTCTAGGTATTCCTCTTGGTATTCCTCTAGGTATCTCTCCATGTATCCCTCAAGATATCAATCCAGGTATCCCTCTAGGTATCTCTCCATGTATCCCTCAAGATATCCCTCTAGGTATCCCTCCAGGTATCAATCCAGGTATCCCTCTAGATATCCCTCTAGGTATCCCTCTAGGTATCCCTCTAGGTATCCCTCTAGATATCCCTCTAGGTATCTCTCCATGTATCCCTCTAGATATCCCTCTAGGTATCTCTCCATGTATCCCTCTAGATATCCCTCTAGGTATCCCTCTAGGTATCCCTCTAGGTATCTCTCCATGTATCTCTCCATGTATCCCTCTAGGTATCCCTCTAGGTATCTCTCCATGTATCCCTCTAGATATCCCTCTAGGTATCTCTCCATGTATCCCTCTAGATATCCCTCTAGGTATCCCTCTAGGTATCTCTCCATGTATCCCTCTAGATATCCCTCTAGGTATCCCTCTAGGTATCCCTCTAGGTATCCCTCTAGGTATCTCTCCATGTATCCCTCAAGATATCCCTCTAGGTATCCCTCCAGGTATCAATCCAGGTATCCCTCTAGATATCCCTCTAGGTATCCCTCCAGGTATCCCTCTAGATCAGGGATTCCCAAAGTGTGGTGCCTCTAGGGGGTGTGCGAGAGGAAAAATGTAATGGGTGTCTAATGGTGTAATAATTAATATTAAACATTCTCAGGGCTCTCAAGTGTCATTTCGGTCTTAACTCCCGCACTCCGCCACATCGTATTTCTTACGCTGAAAAAACTCTCGGCCATTTAATGTTTGAATGTGCTCAATACGCAGGGTGCTCAGGTATCCTCCAGGTATCCTCTTGATATCCCTCTAGGTATCTCACTAGGTATCCTCAAGATATCCCAGGTATCCTCAGGTATCCCTCCAGGTATCCTCCAGGTATCCCTCAGGTATCCTCTAGGTATCCTCTAGGTATCAATCAAGGTATCCTCTTGGTATTCCTCTAGGTATCCCTCCATGTATCCTCAAGATATCCCTCTAGGTATCCTCCAGGTATCAATCCAGGTATCCTCTAGGTATCCCTCTAGGTATCCTCAGGTATCCTCTGTATCCTAGGTATCAATCCAGGTATCCTCTAGATATCCTCTAGGTATCCCAGGTATCCCTCTTGATATCCTCTAGGTATCCTCCAGGTATCCTCTAGGTATCCTCTAGGTATCCTCAGGTATCCCTCAAGGTATCAATCCAGGTATCCCTAGGTCCTCTAGGTATCCCTCAATAATCCTCTAGGTGTAATAATTATTCTCAGGGCTCTCAAGTGTCATTTCGGTCTTAACTCGCCCTCGCCACACATCGTATTTCTTACGCTGAAAAAACTCTCGGCCATTTAATGTTTGAATGCAGGTGCTCAATACGCAGGGTGCTCAGCCGTGATGCGCACAGGTGAGCACACTCTCACTACCACCCCCCGCCCCCCCACTCCGTCAACAACTTTTGCATTCTGTTGCGTTTTTTTTTTAAGGTGTGGGGGAACCAGTTGAGGGATGTAGAAGGGGTGCGTGGTCTAAAAGTTTGGGAACCCCTCTAGATATCCTCTAGGTATCCTCCAGGTATCCTCTTGATATCCCTCTAGGTATCTCACTAGGTATCCTCAAGATATCCCTCTAGGTATCCCTCCAGGTATCAATCCAGGTATCCCTCCAGGTATCCCTCTAGGTATCAATCAAGGTATCCCTCTAGGTATTCCTCTTGGTATTCCTCTAGGTATCTCTTCATGTATCCCTCAAGATATCAATCCAGGTATCCCTCTAGGTATCCCTCTAAGTATCAATCCAGGTATCTCTCTAGGTATCCCTCTAGGTATTCCTATAGGTATCTCTCCATGTATCCCTCAAGATATCCCTGTAGGTATCCCTCCAGGTATCAATCCAGGTATCCCTCTAGATATCCCTCTAGGTATCCCTCCAGGTATCCCTCTTGATATCCCTCTAGGTATCCCTCCAGGTATCCCTCTTGATATCCCTCTAGGTATCCCTCCAGGTATCCTTCTAGGTATCCCTCTAGGTATCCCTCTAGGTATCTCACTAGGTATCCCTCAAGATATCCCTCTAGGTATCCCTCCAGGTATCCCTCTAGGTATCCCTCTAGGTATCTCACTAGGTATCCCTCAAGATATCCCTCGAGGTATCCCTCCAGGTATCAATCCAGGTATCCCTCCAGGTATCCCTCTAGGTATCCCTCTAGGTATTCCTCTTGGTATTCCTCTAGGTATCTCTCCATGTATCCCTCAAGATATCAATCCAGGTATCCCTCTAGGTATCCCTCTAGGTACCAATCCAGGTATCCCTCTAGGTATCCCTCCAGGTATCCCTCTAGGTATCCTCTGGGTATCCCTCTAGGTATTCCTCTTGGTATTCCTCTAGGTATCTCTCCATGTATCCCTCAAGATATCAATCCAGGTATCCCTCTAGGTATCCCTCTAGGTATCAATCCAGGTATCCCTCTATGTATCCCTCCAGGTATCCCTCTAGGTATCCCTCTAGGTATCAATCCAGGTATCCATCTAGGTATCCCTCCAGGTATCAATCCAGGTATCCCTCCAGGTATCCCTCTAGGTATCCCTCTAGATATCCCTCCAGGTATCCCTCTAGGTATCCCTCTAGGTATCCCTCCAGGTATCAATCCAGGTATCCCTCCAGGTATCCCTCCAGGTATCCCTCTAGGTATTCCTCTTGGTATTCCTCTAGGTATCTCTCCATGTATCCCTCAAGATATCAATCCAGGTATCCCTCTAGGTATCAATCAAGGTATCCCTCTAGGTATCCCTCTAGGTATTCCTCTTGGTATTCCTCTAGGTATCTCTCCATGTATCCCTCAAGATATCAATCCAGGTATCCTCTAGGTATCCCTCTAGGTATCAATCCAGGTATCCTCTAGGTATCCTCGAGGTATCCCTAGGTATCCTCCAGGTATCAATCCAGGTATCCTCCAGGTATCCTCCAGGTATCCCTCATGTATCCTCTAGGTATCCCTCAGGTATCAATCCATGTATCCTCTAGGTATCCCTCCAGGTATCAATCCAGGTATCCTCCAGGTATCCTCTAGGTATCCCTCAGGTATCAATCCAGGTATCCTCCAGGTATCCTCTGGTATCCCTCCAGGTATCAATCCAGGTATCCCTCCAGGTATCCTCTAGGTATCCTCTAGGTATCCTCTAGGTATTCCTCTTGGTATTCCTCTAGGTATCTCTCCATGTATCCCTCAAGATATCAATCCAGGTATCCCTCTAGGTATCCCTCTAGGTATCAATCAAGGTATCCCTCTAGGTATCCCTCCAGGTATCCCTCTAGGTATCCCTCTAGGTATTCCTCTTGGTATTCCTCTAGGTATCTCTCCATGTATCCCTCAAGATATCAATCCAGGTATCCCTCTAGGTATCCCTCTAGGTATCAATCCAGGTATCCCTCTAGGTATCCCTCCAGGTATCCCTCGAGGTATCCCTCTAGGTATCAATCCAGGTATCCCTCTAGGTATCCCTCCAGGTATCAATCCAGGTATCCCTCCAGGTATCCCTCTAGGTATCCCTTTAGGTATTCCTCTAAGTATCTCTCCATTTATCCCTCAAGATATCAATCCAGGTATCCCTCTAGGTATCAATCCAGGTATCCCTCTAGGTATCCCTCCAGGTACCCCTCTAGGTATCCCTCCAGGTATCCCTCTAGGTATCCCTCTTGGTATCCCTCCAGGTATCCCTCTAGGTATCCCTCTAGGTATCTCACTAGGTATCCTTCTATGTATCCCTCTAGCTTCCTTATGGACTCGTCAGGGACGACATATCCCTTTCAACTCGTTGAAATGGCGCCGTACGTGATGGCCGCTGTGTTGCGAGCTCCCGGATTTTGTAGCAGTTTTTTTATATTTAGGGTCCTCGTCGACTTCGTCGTAGAGGAACCTATTGTATTTCAAAGGATTATTATTATTAGGGTCCTCGTCGACTTCGTCGTAGAGGAACCTATTGTTATTGTAAGGATTATTAGGGTCCTCGTCGACTTCGTCGTAGAGGAACCTATTGTTATTGTAACGCTTATTATTATTCTTCCGTGTCGTGTTCAAACGTCGTCTGCCCGCACACCGTACGCCCCAGCAGAGTGAAATTCCACATGCACAAGCAGACCGGTGAAAATTTTCATATTATTGAGTTTTCGTATTAGTACATAAAGAAATGGCTCTATAGCGCCCCCTACAAACTTTCTTTTTCAGTAGCAATAGTTTTCTTCCCCCGATGACCGATTGACTTGAGATTTGGTCCACAGGTCAGAATTGACCAGCTCTACAAAAAAGCCTCTCAGACCCCTAAGCTCCGCCTACTTAGATTTTCCGCCATTTTGAATTTCTTTAAAAACTGTTTTTTTTCAACTTCTCCTAAACGCTTCGTCCGAATCATACACAACTTGTTGTGGTTCATTATTGATTCAATGCCATCATAAATCTTTGAAAGATAGTTAATATGTCATTGCGTTCAGAAGATATGGACCAATGAACATCCAAGGGGTGTGGCCTTATTTGTAAAGACACCTAACTTCCAAATCACTTGGACTATCCTCACCAAATTGGTAGCCTATGTCCACAAGGACACCTTTAACCTACCTTGATTTTTTCATAACGTTTGAACATTAGGGGGCGCTATAATCAATCCCTCAAAATATGCCTTTTTGGCCTTTTTTCATGTTTTTAGGGGTTGTAAAACCGTTAACTTCTCCTAGAGCTTAAACCCGATTCATTCCAAACTTGGGCAGTAGGGTCTTGAGACCTTTGTCTTGAAAAATCTTTGAAAGATTTCAAAAATATTAAACTATGTGCGTTTGCCGGACCGGCAAAGAAACGCCATTCGCCATGAAAATTGCCGTTGTTGTAACTCAGCCATACATAATGGAATCTGCTCCATATTTCTCATACATCATGACATAATGACCCTGAAGACATCCATATGCTAATTTTTTCATATGCTAATTTTTTTTTCTGGAAAGAAACGCCCTTCGCCATGAAACTTGACATTGTTGTAACTCAGCCATACATAATGGAATCTGCTCCATATTTCTCATACATCATGACATAATGACCCTGAAGACATCCATATGCTAATTTTTCATATGCTAATTTTTTTTTCTGGAAAGAAACGCCCTTCGCCATGAAACTTGACATTGTTGTAACTCAGCCATACATAATGGAATCTGCTCCATATTTCTCATACATCATGACATAATGACCCTGAAGACATCCATATGCTAATTTTTCCGTATGCTAATTTTTTTTGCTGGAAATAAACGCCATTCGCCATGAAAATTGACGTTGTTGTAACTCAGCCATACATAATGGAATCTGCTCCATATTTCTCATACATCATGACATAATGACCCTGGAGACATCGATATGCTAATTTTTCCATATGCTAATTTTTTTCCGGGAAAGAAACGCCATTCGCCATGAAAATTGCCGTTGTTGTAGCTCAGCCGTACATAATGGAATCTGCTCCATATTTCTCATACATCATGACATAATGACCCTGGAGACATCCATATGCTAATTTTTCCATATGCTAATTTTTTTTCTGGAAAGAAACGCCATTCGCCATGAAAATTGACGTTGTTGTAACTCAGCCATACATAATGGAATCTGCTCCATATTTCTCATACATCATGACATAATGACCCTGGAGACATCCATATGCTAATTTTTCCATATGCTAATTTTTTTCCGGGAAATAAACGCCATTCGCCATGAAAATTGCCGTTGTTGTAGCTCAGCCGTACATAATGGAATCTGCTCCATATTTCTCATACATCATGACATAATGACCCTGGAGACATCCATATGCTAATTTTTCCAGATGCTATTTTTGTTTCTGGAAAGAAACGCCATTCGCCATGAAAATTTACGTTTTTGTAACTTAGCCATACATAATGGAATCTGCTCCATATTTCTCCTACATCATGACATAATGACCCTGAAGACATCCATATGCTAATTTTTCCATATGCTAATTTTTTTTCTGGAAAGAAACGCCATTCGCCATGAAAATTGACGTTGTTGTAACTCAGCCATACATAATGGAATCTGCTCCATATTTCTCATACATCATGACATAATGACCCTGAAGACATCCATATGCTAATTTTTGATTCTGGTCGTAGCGCCAACTAGTGGCACTAGGAAGGTACATGTTTTTTACTTTTATACACTGCTCCTCGCAGATTATTCAGATCCCTCTCAAAATATATCAGAATAGACCTAAGACCTTGATGATGCTTCCCTGTGGAGCTCGTAGCGACACGTTGAATAACATTCACATGTAATTTACATGACAAGGTCGAGACTTCACATGGATACACATGATGCATGTATATGTTCAAATTGTCACAGCGCCCCCTGCTGGCAACCCTGGGCTCGCTCAAATCTGCTCCAAACTTCTCATGCCCGAGAATTCAAGGCCTGAGGATATCAACAAGCCTTTTTTCACTCGGAGTCAAAGCGCCACCGACTAGCAAAGTAAAATCAGTGTCGCGTGACGAACGGTCAAACGCTCGAACGCCGTGCGTGCGCTCGGCCGAGGGGGCCGGCGTCCGGCCAGCACCCCCGACGTGCGAAGCAGGAAGAGGACCCGTTCATCGCTGCTTGCAGCTTTAATTATTATTACGCTTTGTCGTGTTCAAACGTCGTCTGCCCGCACACCGTACGCCCCAGCAGAGTGAAATTCCACATGCAGAAGCAGACTGGTGAAAATTTTCATATTATTGAGTTTTCGTATTAGTACATAAAGAAATGGCTCTATAGCGCCCCCTACAAACTTCTTTTTTCAGTAGCAATAGTTTTCTTCCCCCGATGACCGATTGACTTGAGATTTGGTCCAGAGGTCAGAATTGACCAGCTCTACAAAAAAGCCTCTCAGACCCCTAAGCTCCGCCTACTTAGATTTTCCGCCATTTTGAATTTCTTTAAAAACTGTTTTTTCCCAACTTCTCCTAAACGCTTGGACCGAATCATATACAACTTGTTGTGGTTCATTATTGATTCAATGCCATAATAAATCTTTGAAAGATAGTTAATATGTCATTGCGTAGAGAAGATATGGACCAATGAACATCCAAGGGGTGTGGCCTTATTTGTAAAGACACCTAACTTCCAAATCACTTGGACTATCCTCACCAAATTGGTAGCCTATGTCCACAAGGACACCTTTAACCTACCTTAATTTTTTCATAACGTTTGAACATTAGGGGGCGCTATAATCAATCCCTCAAAATATGCCTTTTTCATGATTTTTGGGGTTAACTACTCCTAGAGCTTAAACCCGATACATTCCAAACTTGGCCTATATGGTCTTGAGACCTTTGTCTTGAAATGGCCTTAAAAGATTTCAATAATATTAAACTTTGTGCGTTTGCCGGACCGGCAAAGAAACGCCATTCGCCATGAAAATTGACGTTGTTGTAACTCATCCATACATTATGGAATCTGCTCCATATTTCTCATACATCATGACATAATGACCCTGAAGACATCCATATGCTAATTTTTCCATATGCTAATTTTTTTCCGGGAAAGAAACGCCATTCGCCATGAAAATTGACGTTGTTGTAACTCAGCCATACATAATGGAATCTGCTCCATATTTCTCATACATCATGACATAATGACCCTGAAGACATCCATATGCTAATTTTTCCATATGCAAATTTTTTTTGCGGAAAGAAGGCATTCGCCATGAAAATTGACGTTGTTGTAACTCAGCCATACATAATGGAATCTGCTCCATATTTCTCATACATCATGACATAATGACCCTGAAGACATCCATATGCTAATTTTTTTTTCTGGACTTGGCGCCAACTAGTGGCACTAGGAAGTTACATGTTTTTTACTTTTATACACTGCTCCTCGCAGATTATTCAGATCGCTCTCAAAATATACCAGAATAGACCTAAGACCTCGATGATGCTTCCCTGTGGAGCTCGTAGCGACACGTTGAATCACATTCACATGTAATTTACATGACAAGGTCTAGACTTCACATGGATACACATGATGCATGTATATGTTCACATTGTCACAGCGTCCCCTGCTGCTAACCCTGGACTCGCTCAAATCTGCTCCAAACTTCTCATGCTTCGTAGAATTCAAGGCCTGAGGATATCAACAAGCCTTTTTTCACTCAGAGTCAAGCGCCACCGACTAGCAAAGTAAAATCAGTGTCGCGTGATTCAAGATCAAACGCCCGAGCGCCGTGCGTGCGCTCTCGGCCGAGGGCGGGCGTCCGCCAGCACCCCGACGTGCGAAGCAGGAAGAGGACCGTTCATCGCTGCTTGCAGCTTAACTTATTATTATTATTATTAATCTCTCTTAACCACATGCAAAGCAGACTGGTGAAAAATTTCTAAGAGTTTTTATTTACCAAAGAAAAGGCCAAGGCAGACTGTTGACTATTTTCATCCATTATTGAGTTTGGTCCCGATTTAGAATGACCGCTCACAAAAAGCCTCTAGCCCAAACTCCCCTACAATTTCCCCATTTTAATTTCAAATGTTTTTACTTCTCCTCGCTTCGCCGAATATAACAACTTGTTGTGGTCATTATTGACAATGCCTCAAAACTTAAAAAATTTTAAAAGCATTGGTTCGGAAAAATTGGAAAAAACTAAGGGGGTTCCATTTTAAAAACCCTCTTTCCCAAAACACTTGGTTTCCCCAAAATTGGACCATGCCACAAAACCCTTTTTTATTAATTTTTCATCGTTTGAAATTTGGGGGGGGATAACAAACCCCAAAAATTTTTTTCTATTTTGGGGAAACCCTAACTTAAACCCGATACTTCCAAATTGGCCTATTTCGAACCTTTTCTTAAACCTTAAAATTTCAAAAATTTAAAATTTGGCGTTTCACCCAAAAAAGCTTTCCCCTGAAAAAAAGGGGTTTAACTACCAACTAAAATCTTCCAATTTTCCCTAATCTGACTTGCCCCCAAAATCCTAAATTTTTATATTAATTTTTTTTGGGTTCCCTCAGTTTCCTCTTTTACCCCAGGTATCTCCATGTATCCTCTAGATATCCCTCTAGGTATCTCTCCATGTATCCCTCTAGATATCCCTCTAGGTATCCCTCTAGGTATCTCTCCATGTATCTCTCCATGTATCCCTCTAGGTATCCCTCTAGGTATCTCTCCATGTATCCCTCTAGATATCCCTCTAGGTATCTCTCCATGTATCCCTCTAGATATCCCTCTAGGTATCCCTCTAGGTATCTCTCCATGTATCTCTCCATGTATCCCTCTAGATATCCCTCTAGGTATCCCTCTAGGTATCTCTCCATGTATCCCTCAAGATATCCCTCTAGGTATCCCTCCAGGTATCAATCCAGGTATCCCTCTAGATATCCCTCTAGGTATCCCTCCAGGTATCCCTCTAGATCAGGGATTCCCAAAGTGTGGTGCCTCTAGGGGGTGTGCGAGAGGAAAAATGTAATGGGTGTCTAATGGTGTAATAATTAATATTAAACATTCTCAGGGCTCTCAAGTGTCATTTCGGTCTTAACTCCCGCACTCCCGCCACACATCGTATTTCTTACGCTGAAAAAAACTCTCGGCCATTTAATGTTTGAATGCAGGGGTGCTCAATACGCAGGGGTGCTCAGCCGTGATGCGCGCACAGGTGAGCACACTCTCACTAGCACCCCCGTCAACAACTCTTGCATTCTGTTGCGTTTTTTTTAAGGTGTGGGGGATTGGGGGTGCGTGAACCCGGTCGGGATGTAGAAGGGGGTGCGTGGTCTAAAAAGTTTGGGAACCCCTGCTCTAGATATCCCTCTAGGTATCCCTCCAGGTATCCCTCTTGATATCCCTCTAGGTATCTCACTAGGTATCCCTCAAGATATCCCTCTAGGTATCCCTCCAGGTATCAATCCAGGTATCCCTCCAGGTATCCCTCTAGGTATCCCTCTAGGTATCAATCAAGGTATCCCTCTAGGTATTCCTCTTGGTATTCCTCTAGGTATCTCTTCATGTATCCCTCAAGATATCAATCCAGGTATCCCTCTAGGTATCCCTCTAAGTATCAATCCAGGTATCTCTCTAGGTATCCCTCTAGGTATTCCTATAGGTATCTCTCCATGTATCCCTCAAGATATCCCTGTAGGTATCCCTCCAGGTATCAATCCAGGTATCCCTCTAGATATCCCTCTAGGTATCCCTCCAGGTATCCCTCTTGATATCCCTCTAGGTATCCCTCCAGGTATCCCTCTTGATATCCCTCTAGGTATCCCTCCAGGTATCCTTCTAGGTATCCCTCTAGGTATCTCACTAGGTATCCCTCAAGATATCCCTCTAGGTATCCCTCCAGGTATCCCTCTAGGTATCCCTCTAGGTATCTCACTAGGTATCCCTCAAGATATCCCTCGAGGTATCCCTCCAGGTATCAATCCAGGTATCCCTCCAGGTATCCCTCTAGGTATCCCTCTAGGTATTCCTCTTGGTATTCCTCTAGGTATCTCTCCATGTATCCCTCAAGATATCAATCCAGGTATCCCTCTAGGTATCCCTCTAGGTACCAATCCAGGTATCCCTCTAGGTATCCCTCCAGGTATCCCTCTAGGTATCCCTCTAGGTATCCCTCTAGGTATTCCTCTTGGTATTCCTCTAGGTATCTCTCCATGTATCCCTCAAGATATCAATCCAGGTATCCCTCTAGGTATCCCTCTAGGTATCAATCCAGGTATCCCTCTATGTATCCCTCCAGGTATCCCTCGAGGTATCCCTCTAGGTATCCCTCTAGGTATCAATCCAGGTATCCATCTAGGTATCCCTCCAGGTATCAATCCAGGTATCCCTCCAGGTATCCCTCTAGGTATCCCTCTAGGTATCCCTCTAGGTATCCCTCCAGGTATCCCTCTAGGTATCCCTCTAGGTATCCCTCCAGGTATCAATCCAGGTATCCCTCCAGGTATCCCTCTAGGTATTCCTCTTGGTATTCCTCTAGGTATCTCTCCATGTATCCCTCAAGATATCAATCCAGGTATCCCTCTAGGTATCAATCAAGGTATCCCTCTAGGTATCCCTCTAGGTATTCCTCTTGGTATTCCTCTAGGTATCTCTCCATGTATCCCTCAAGATATCAATCCAGGTATCCCTCTAGGTATCCCTCTAGGTATCAATCCAGGTATCCCTCTAGGTATCCCTCGAGGTATCCCTTTAGGTATCCCTCCAGGTATCAATCCAGGTATCCCTCCAGGTATCCCTCTAGGTATCCCTCCAGGTATCCCTCGCGGTATCCCTCTAGGTATCCCTCTAGGTATCAATCCATGTATCCCTCTAGGTATCCCTCCAGGTATCAATCCAGGTATCCCTCCAGGTATCCCTCTAGGTATCCCTCTAGGTATCAATCCAGGTATCCCTCCAGGTATCCCTCTAGGTATCCCTCCAGGTATCAATCCAGGTATCCCTCCAGGTATCCCTCTAGGTATCCCTCTAGGTATCCCTCTAGGTATTCCTCTTGGTATTCCTCTAGGTATCTCTCCATGTATCCCTCAAGATATCAATCCAGGTATCCCTCTAGGTATCAATCAAGGTATCCCTCTAGGTATCCCTCCAGGTATCCCTCTAGGTATCCCTCTAGGTATTCCTCTTGGTATTCCTCTAGGTATCTCTCCATGTATCCCTCAAGATATCAATCCAGGTATCCCTCTAGGTATCCCTCTAGGTATCAATCCAGGTATCCCTCTAGGTATCCCTCCAGGTATCTCTCCATTTATCCCTCAAGATATCAATCCAGGTATCCCTCTAGGTATCAATCCAGGTATCCCTCTAGGTATCCCTCCAGGTACCCCTCTAGGTATCCCTCCAGGTATCAATCCAGGTATCCCTCTAGGTATCCCTCTTGGTATCCCTCCAGGTATCCCTCTAGGTATCCCTCTAGGTATCTCACTAGGTATCCTTCTATGTATCCCTCTAGCTTCCTTATGGACTCGTCAGGGACGACATATCCCTTTCAACTCGTTGCATTGCATCGTGTCTTTACTAAACCCATGTGACGGGGACTCATAGCACCCCGGAGAGAGGACCGGGATGATCCCCCGTCGTCAACAAGCATCTCTTAGTCTGGACTTCATCTGTCGCTCAGCACTTTAAACGTCTGGTGGTCTGAAGGTCTCAGACGTCCTCTCCCACCTGCTCGTCGTCAGAGGAGGCAATGCGGTGACTGACCTCTCCCAGTGGCTGCAGACGTTGGGATCCTCCAGGTTGAGGGAGGAAGTGATGCAAGGCAGGAAACAGAAGGCCACAGCCAAGATGACGGTCCTGTGGTAGCGCAGGGTCATGGCCATCGCCATCAAAGCTGCACCTTCAGGTGGGGAAGGGTGGAGAACAGACAAGTTAGCTATCACAATATATTCAAAGTAGACATTTAAAGGTATGAATGCATGAATTTACCGCCAAAACAATGTATGAACAAAGGGAGGGGGAATAGAGCTGAAACAAGTGGTTTTAATAACCATAGATGAAGTTCCTGCAGACAAATGTATCTTGCTATTATATTGTTTGTGGGGATATTTGCAGAATTGTGCATTTTGGATTTAGCTTATCTGCTGTTTGAATTTGACATGGGCTGAAAAATTAGTCGCTTTTTGCTTTCCTGACGATTTTCTGATTCATCATTGAAGTCTTTTCCTTTGTTTGTGCAGTCTAGGTCCACGTGGCACTTCTCGCAGTTTGTTTCACCACTAAACTCATCGGTCACACACAGTTTTCAATGGGAACCTAACATTTCCAAAGTGGTGCCTTTAGTCTCTCGACACAACAGTTTGAATCAAACTAATCTGGGTCATATAATCAATAGCCTTCGACACAGCGCCATCTTTACTGGCTGTTGAGGAACCACACACATGAAGATACTCGGTTCTCTCCTACACAGCTGTGGGTTTTCCCGTTTACCACAATGACAGAACTCCAGTGAGCAATTGGTGGCTCCACAGAGTGTTATTGAGTTTTCTTTTTTAAGAGCTTCTTATAATAAGTAAGGCCTGTATGAGAGCAAAGCTTCTACCAACAAACCAACAAATGCAACAAATTATGCCAGCAAATCATTAAAATATGTAAATTTTATGTTTTCTATTGAGGTATTTTAAAGCTTCTGTGTGTTTACAAACTGCAACCAACAAATGAAAATTATTCTACAAGCAAAGTGGTCGAATGTAGCAAAAAAACATTAAAATATGTCAATTGTACGTTGTTTTATTGCTTCTATAATGATATGTAAGACCTTTATGAGGCACACAAAGCCTCGACAGTTTGATACGATTTCATCGTTCATTAAATAAACAAGAATCATTGTTGTTTCAATTTCAAGTTTCAAGTTTTTATTGTCACATCCCCTTTTATACAAGTATAATCGGTTCGTGAAATTCTTATGTGCAAAACACCCGACAGCAGTAGCAGACTAAAAAAAGAATAAGAATGAGAATAAACTATACAATATCCACACAAAAAAAAGAAGAAAGTATTAACAATATATATATAAAACAATGTAATAGAATATACATCATGGCAATATATATATATAAAACAATGTAATAAAATATACACTTTTTTGAGACTATATATATATATACATACAATATATATATACAATATATATATATATAAACAATGTAATAAAATATACACCATGGCCATAGATATTCACAGAATATGTTCTGGTGTGTAGTGTTAATGAGGGTCTCAGTCCTTGTTCAGCAGCCTGATGGCCTGACTGAAGAAGCTGTCCCTCAGTCTGTTTGTGCGGCACTTGATACTGCGGTATCGCCTGCCTGACGGTAGAAGGGTGAACAGTTTGTGGCCGGGGTGGTTATTGTCTTTCATCATCCGTTTGGCCCTGGCCACGCACCGCTTGGTGTATATGTCCAGGATGGAGGGAAGCTCACCTCCAACGATGTACTGTGCCGACCGCACCACCTCTGTAGTGCCCTACGCCCAGGGCGGTGCAGTTCCCGTACCAGACGGTGATGCAACCTGTCAGAACACTCTCGATGGTACTGGTGTAGTCTGCTCTGAGGATGCGCTGGGCCATGTTGAATTTCCTCAGTCGCCTAAGGAAATACAGGCGTTGTTGGGCCCTTTTCACCACGTGAGTGGTGTGCGTGGTCCATGTGAGGTCCTCGGAGATGTGCACGCCGAGGAACTTGAAGCTGCTGACCTCTCTACTGCAACTCCGTCTATGGAGATGGGGTGTGCTCTCCTCTCCGCTTCCTGTAGTCCACGATCAGCTCCTTGGTCTTCTTGACGTTGAGGACGAGGCTGTTCTCCTGGCACCACTGTACCAGTGATCCAACCTCCTCCCTATAGGCTGTCTCGTCGTGCCGGTGATCAGCCCCAACACTGTTGTGTCGTCAGCAAACTTGATGATGACGTTGGAGCTGTGCATGGCCGCAGTCGTGGGTGTACAGGAGTAGAGGAGGGCTCAACACGCATCCCTGAGGGCTCCCGTGTTGAGGGTCAGCGGCTCTGAGGTGGTACCGCCCATCCTCACCACCTGGCGGCGGCCCGACAGGAAGTCCAGTATCCAGCTGCACATGGTAGAGTGCAGGCCTAGACCTCTGAGCTTGGTGTCGAGCTTGGCGGGAACAATAGTGTTGAACGCTGAGCTGTAGTCCACAACCAGCATCAGACACAACAGTTCCTCCTCCAGGTGGGAAAGGGCGGTGTGAAGTGCCATGGCAATGCGTCGTCGGTGGATCTGTTTTGACGATATGCAAATTGCCATGGGTCCAGCGTGGCAGGCAACATGGAACAAATGAAGTCCTTGACCAACCTCTCAAGCATTTACTGACAATCGAGGTGAGGGCTACGGGTCTCCAGTCATTCAGGCAGGTTACCTTGGGGTGTTTGGGGACAGGCACAATGGTGGACATCTTGAAGCTCTCAGGAACAACAGCCTGGGACAGGGAGAGGTTGAAGATGTCTGCGAAGACTCCTGCCAACTGGTCTGCACATGCTCTGAGGGCGCGCCCGGGATGTGGTCGGGACCTGCCGCCCCGGATGTCCACCCGCAGAAGGCTCTGCGCACGCCAGCCTCTGAGATGATCAGCAGGCTGGTCTCCTCGGCGGCGCTGCCTTCGCGGGCTGCCGCTCACGCCGAACCGAGCAAAGAATGTATTTAGCTCGCCTGGGAGGGAGGTAGAGGAGTTCTCTTCACCGCTGGTTTTCCTCTGAAGTCCGTGATTGTCTGTAGCCCTTCCACACACCTCTCACGTCATGGCTCTTGAGCTTTTCCTCCACCTTGTTCCTGAACTCCCGCTTGGCAGAGCCGATGGTCTTACGGAGGTCGTAGCGGGCTCTTTTGTATTCCGCCATATTCCCGGAGTCAAAGGCGGTGTTACGCTGCGGAGTGCAGCGAACATCGCCATTTATCCACGGTTTCTGGTTGGGATAAATCCGAACCGACTTGGTAGGAACAACGTCATCTATGCATTTCTTGATGAACCCGGTGACTGAGGACGCGTACTCACTGACGTTGTTGTCCCACGCGACCCTGAACATATCCCAGTCAGCACGTTCAAAACAGTCCTGTAGCATAGACTCCGATTGGTCCGACCAGCGTTGCACTTCCTTCACAGCGATTGGTTGCTGCTTAAGCCTCTGCCTGTAGGCGGGGAGTAGTTGGATGGAGCGGTGGTCCGATTTGCGAACGGTGGGCGGAGGAGGGCTTTGTATCCATCCCGGAAGGGAGTGTAGCAGTGGTCGAGAATCCGCTCCCCTCGTGTTGCTTTTATGTGTTGGTAGAACCGGAGAACTTTCTTCAGGTTCGCTTTGTTGAAGTCCCCGCCACAATGAAAGCAGCCTCGGGTGCCGACTCCTGCTCGCTGATCGCCCGTAGAGTTCCTTCAGCGCTATGTCCGTGTTAGCTTGAGGCGGAATGTACACAGCAGTTACGGTGACTGCTGTAAACTCCGTAGCCAGAATGGTCGACACATGAGCATTAGGTACTCCAGGTCCGGGGAACAGAACGACTTGAGAGTATGTACATGACTTTGGTTGCACCAAGATCTGTTTATCATGAGACATACCCTCCACGATCTTTACCAGAGAGAGTCTTTGTTCTGTCCGCGGTGGACGGAAAATCCTGCCGGCTCGATGGCTGAGTCGGTAACCTCCTCCGACATCCATGTCTCCGTAAGGCAGATGATGCAGTTGTCCTTAGTTTCCGGTGGAATTGAATACGAGCCTGTAGCTCGCATAGCTTATTGTCCAAAGACTGTACATTTGCCAGTAAAATGGTGGGTAGTGGGGTCGATTGGCTCGACGTCTCAGCCTAACCAGCACGCCAGCTCGCTTCCCTCCGTCGGCGACGTTTGCGTGAGATCGCGCCTAAAATGGACGGAGATAGTTCCGCTACTGTTCCTGGCGGGACGTCCGAGTAAGAGTTGAAAAACTCTGGTAGGCGGCGAGCAACTGCCGATCCAATCTCCAGAAGTGTGCATCTGTCGTACGTTAACTGGCTGCTAACGTTTTGTGCAAAAATAGTCGCAATAAGAAGAATAAATAACAAAAAACTACTACAAAATCCGGGAGCTCGCAACACAGCCGCCATCACGTACGGCGCCATATCGCCATTTTAGCGAATTCACAAAAAAATATAATACACTTGTATATAGCTGCTTTCCATTCTACATGTTTGCATTATTTTAAACACATTTATCCAGAATCCTTAGTGAATTAGTTTTGCATCAGGGCCGAAGCCAGGATTTACCATTCTCTCTGTTTTGGGATTCATAAACGGATTCTTAGCTCCCACCAAGGAGGTTGTGTTCAAGGTCTGTTGGTCAGCAGGACTTCAGAGAAACTACCGGCCCGATTATCCAGACATTTAGCGGAAGGGTGTCGCACGGATCGAGAAAGTACACATCGCACTTTAGAGAAGTTACATACATTATCTTTGGAGATCCGTACCCTCCGAGTGCCCCTCTGGTGATACTTGGTATCACAGGTCCGAACAAAGAGAACCGACGGGAGAACCGACGGGAGAACCGAGAGGAACGTTGAACCTAGAGGAACGTTGCCTCAGAGCCTGTTGGTGGATGTAAGTTCACCGAAACATGTACTTAACTTTGTTTGCTGCGTTTGGTTCTTGTTTACCGTCACGCCACACAAAGACATGGAGTCCTTCTGGTTTAAATTAAAAAAGTTATTTTTTGACGTAGACAATACCCAAGTTTTCACAAAACAATAGAGGGTGAAGGGAGTTCCATCATCATCCTCTCAGATACGTGCTCTGTCATTTAAAACTGTAGATATTAGCACCTTTCTTGTTATTGTACATATTACCAACTTTCTGTATGGTGTGTTCTTTTATTTTTTGTATTTTTTCTTTCTTATTATCGTGTTATTTCTAGACTGTTGACTCAGAGAGCCCTGCACTAGATGTCCAATGTGTCTGGACTGCTGGTCTAGGGGCACAAATGGAAAATAAAATCTTGAATCTTGAGCGATGGACTTTGACAGAATGCTTCCCCTCTGTTGAACTGGGTGCACTTGGGAGGCCCCAAACCAGTAAGAGTACAACAGATGTGTCATCTCATCTACTTTTTCTTTAACGCCATCTCAAAAATCACGATCACCCTGAAACGGTAATCTCTCTCGGTGTCGCTGTCGGTGTCGCGGATCGACATCTCAGGGCGGAAAGAGTATTCAGGAGCAGGAGGGCACAGAAAACCCAATCCCTTTGTGAGAGTCCTACCCCCCCCCCCCCCCCCCCCCAGACCCCCGTGTGCTTCTCACCACCATTCAGCGGAGCAAAACATCCGGAGCATCAGTAGTCCGGTCACACAGCCGGCGTGGACTTCATCTGAGAGACTGAAGATAAGCCCGGGAAGAAAGAAGTGAACTCACCCCAGAGCTGCAGTGATGACCTCATCGTCTCGGAAAGAGGCTTTACTTTGAGAAACAGTCAGAGTGAAGTGAGCTGCTCCATGGGACTCAGCAGGAGGCTCATGGGACTCAGGACTTCAGACGGGTCTCCATTCAACTGTCGACCTTCTAGAAGCTCCCACAGCAGAATAACAAACTGAATCATCTCGGCTTTGAATGTCTGTAATGTCTGTTACCAGTGTCTGTTCTACTAGTGTCTTTTACCAGTGTCTGTTCTTCTAGTGTCTGTTACCAGTGTCTGTTCTACCAGTGTCTGTTCTACTAGTGTCTGTTCTTCTAGTGTCTGTTCTTCTAGTGTCTGTTCTACTAGTGTCTGTTCTTCTAGTGTCTGTTCTACTAGTGTCTGTTCTTCTAGTGTCTGTTCTTCTAGTGTCTGTTCTACTAGTGTCTGTTCTTCTAGTGTCTGTTCTTCTAGTGTCTGTTCTACTAGTGTCTGTTCTTCTAGTGTCTGTTCTTCTAGTGTCTGTTCTTCTAGTGTCTGTTCTACTAGTGTCTGTTCTTCTAGTGTCTGTTCTTCTAGTGTCTGTTCTACTAGTGTCTGTTCTTCTAGTGTCTGTTCTACCAGTGTCTGTTCTTCTAGTGTCTGTTCTTCTAGTGTCTGTTCTACTAGTGTCTGTTCTTCTAGTGTCTGTTCTACTAGTGTCTGTTCTACTAGTGTATGTTCTACTAGTGTCTGTTCTTCAAGTGTCTGTTCTTCTAGTGTCTGTTCTTCTAGTGTCTGTTCTACTAGTGTCTGTTCTACCAGTGTCTGTTCTTCTAGTGTCTGTTCTTCTAGTGTCTGTTACCAGTGTCTGTTCTACCAGTGTCTGTTCTACTAGTGTCTGTTCTTCTAGTGTCTGTTACCAGTGTCTGTTCTACTAGTGTCTGTTCTTATAGTGTCTGTTCTTCTAGTGTCTGTTCTTCTAGTGTCTGTTCTACTAGTGTCTGTTCTTCTAGTGTCTGTTCTTCTAGTGTCTGTTCTACCAGTGTCTGTTCTACTAGTGTCTGTTCTTCAAGTGCCTGTTCTTCTAGTGTCTGTTCTACTAGTGTCTGTTCTACTAGTGTCTGTTCTTCTAGTGTCTGTTCTACTAGTGTCTGTTCTACTAGTGTCTGTTCTACTAGTGTCTGTTCTTCTAGTGTCTGTTCTACCAGTGTCTGTTCTTCTAGTGTCTGTTCTACTAGTGTCTGTTCTTCAAGTGTCTGTTCTACTAGTGTCTGTTCTTCTAGTGTCTGTTCTACCAGTGTCTGTTCTACTAGTGTCTGTTCTTCTAGTGTCTGTTCTACTAGTGTCTGTTCTACTAGTGTCTGTTCTTCTAGTGTCTGTTCTACTAGTGTCTGTTCTTCTAGTGTCTGTTCTACTAGTGTCTGTTCTTCTAGTGTCTGTTCTACTAGTGTCT